>NC_086099.1:109850258-110150677 GCF_963921235.1 Mobula hypostoma | reverse complement strand
GTTCCGAGATGGCGTGCTCTAAGTTGCACCTTGGTCTGGGATAGCATGCTCTTGGCTGTATCATGGTCTGGGATGGCATGCTCTTGGCTGCATCATGGTCTGGGATGGCATGCTCTTGGCTGCATCATGGTCTGGGATGGCATGCTCTTGGCTGTATCATGATCTGGGATGGCATGCTCTTGGCTGTATCATGGTCTGGGATGGCATGCTCTTGGCTGTATCATGATCTGGGATGGCATGCTCTTGGCTGTATCATGCTCTGGGATAGCATGCTCTTGGCTGCATCATGGTCTGGGATGGCACGCTATTGGCTGCATCATGTTTTGAGATGGCATGCTCTTGGCTGTATCATGGTCTGGGATGGCATGCTCTTGGCTGCATCATGGTCTGGGATGGCATGCTCTTGGCTGTATCATGGTCTGGGATGGCATGCTCTTGGCTGTATCATGGTCTGGGATGGCATGCTCTTGGCTGTATCATGGTCTGGGATGGCATGCTCTTGGCTGTATCATGGTCTGGGATGGCATGCTCTTGGCTGTATCATGATCTGGGATGGCATGCTCTTGGCTGCATCATGGTCTGGGATGGCATGCTCTTGGCTGCATCATGTTCTGGGATGGCATGCTCTTGGCTGCATCATGGTCTGGGATGGCATGCACTTGGCTGCATCATGGTCTGGGACAGCATGCTCTTGGCTGCATCACGTTCTGGGATGGCGTGCTCTAAGTTGCACCTTGGTCTGGGATAGCATGCTCTTGGCTGTATCATGGTCTGGGATGGCATGCTCTTGGCTGCATCATGGTCTGGGATGGCATGCTCTTGGCTGCATCATGGTCTGGGATGGCATGCTCTTGGCTGTATCATGATCTGGGATGGCATGCTCTTGACTGTATCATGGTCTGGGATGGCATGCTCTTGGCTGTATCATGATCTGGGATGGCATGCTCTTGGCTGTATCATGCTCTGGGATAGCATGCTCTTGGCTGCATCATGGTCTGGGATGGCACGCTCTTGGCTGCATCATGTTTTGGGATGGCATGCTCTTGGCTGTATCATGGTCTGGGATGGCATGCTCTTGGCTGCATCATGGTCTGGGATGGCATGCTCTTGGCTGTATCATGGTCTGGGATGGCATGCTCTTGGCTGTATCATGGTCTGGGATGGCATGCTCTTGGCTGTATCATGGTCTGGGATGGCATGCTCTTGGCTGTATCATGGTCTGGGATGGCATGCTCTTGGCTGTATCATGATCTGGGATGGCATGCTCTTGGCTGCATCATGGTCTGGGATGGCATGCTCTTGGCTGCATCATGGTCTGGGACAGCATGCTCTTGGCTGCATCACGTTCTGGGATGGCATGCTCTTGGCTGCATCATGGTCTGGGATGGCATGCTCTTGGCTGCATCATGGTCTGGGATGGCATGCTCTTGGCTGCACCATGGTCTGGGATGGCATGCTCTTGGCTGTATCATGGTCTGGGATGGCATGCTCTTGGCTGCATCATGGTCTGGGATGGCATGCTCTTGGCTGCATCATGGTCTGGGATGGCATGCTCTTGGCTGTATCATGATCTGGGATGGCATGCTCTTGACTGTATCATGGTCTGGGATGGCATGCTCTTGGCTGTATAATGCTCTGGGATAGCATGCACTTGGCTGCATCATGGTCTGGGATGGCACGCTATTGGCTGCATCATGTTTCGAGATGGCATGCTCTTGGCTGTATCATGGTCTGGGATGGCATGCTCTAAGCTGCACCTTGGTCTGGGATAGCATGCTCTTGGCTGTATCATGGTCTGGGATGGCATGCTCTTGGCTGCATCATGGTCTGGGATGGCATGCTCTTGGCTGTATCATGGTCTGGGATGGCATGCTCTTGGCTGCATCATGGTCTGGGATGGCATGCTCTTGGCTGTATCATGGTCTGGGATGGCATGCTCTTGGCTGTATCATGGTCTGGGATGGCATGCTCTTGGCTGTATCATGGTCTGGGATGGCATGCTCTTGGCTGTACCATGGTCTGGGATGGCATGCTCTTGGCTGCATCATGGTCTGGGATGGCATGTTCTTGGCTGCATCATGATCTGGGATGGCATGCTCTTGGCTGTATCATGTTTTGGGATGGCATGCTCTTGGCTGCATCACGTTCTGGGATAGCATGCTCTTGGCTGCATCATGGTCTGGGATGGCACGCTCTTGGCTGCATCATGTTTCGAGATGGCATGCTCTTGGCTGTATCATGGTCTGGGATGGCATGCTCTAAGCTGCACCTTGGTCTGGGATAGCATGCTCTTGGCTGTATCATGGTCTGGGATGGCATGCTCTTGGCTGCATCATGGTCTGGGATGGCATGCTCTTGGCTGCATCATGGTCTGGGATGGCATGATCTTGGCTGCATCATGTTCTGGGATGGCATGCTCTTGGCTGTATCATGATCTGGGATGGCATGCTCTAAGCTGCACCTTGGTCTGGGATAGCATGCTCTTGGCTGTATCATGGTCTGGGATGGCATGCTCTTGGCTGCATCATGGTCTGGGATGGCATGCTCTTGGCTGCATCATGTTCTGGGATGGCATGCTCTTGGCTGCATCATGGTCTGGGATGGCATGCTCTTGGCTGTATCATGGTCTGGGATGGCATGCTCTTGGCTGCATCATGGTCTGGGATGGCATGCTCTTGGCTGCATCATGGTCTGGGATGGCATGCTCTTGGCTGTATCATGATCTGGGATGGCATGCTCTTGGCTGTATCATGGTCTGGGATAGCATGCTCTTGGCTGCATCATGGTCTGGGATGGCATGCTCTTGGCTGCATCATGTTTCGAGATGGCATGCTCTTGGCTGTATCATGGTCTGGGATGGCATGCTCTTGGCTGTATCATGGTCTGGGATGGCATGCTCTTGGCTGTATCATGGTCTGGGATGGCATGCTCTTGGCTGCATCATGGTCTGGGATGGCATGCTCTTGGCTGTATCATGGTCTGGGATGGCATGCTCTTGGCTGCATCATGGTC
Source organism: Mobula hypostoma (assembly GCF_963921235.1). Taxonomy (NCBI): domain Eukaryota; kingdom Metazoa; phylum Chordata; class Chondrichthyes; order Myliobatiformes; family Myliobatidae; genus Mobula; species Mobula hypostoma. The sequence continues at coordinate 110,147,665 of NC_086099.1, read as the reverse complement.
TGGGATGGCATGCTCTTGGCTGCATCATGGTCTGGGATGGCATGCTCTTGGCTGTATCATGATCTGGGATGGCATGCTCTTGACTGTATAATGGTCTGGTATAGCATGCTCTTGGCTGCATCATGGTCTGGGATGGCACGCTCTTGGCTGCATCATGTTTCGATATGGCATGCTCTTGGCTGTATCATTGTCTGGGATGGCATGCTCTAAGCTGCACTGTGGTCTGGGATAGCATGCTCTTGGCTGTATCATGGTCTGGGATGGCATGATCTTGGCAGCATCATGGTCTGGGATGGCATGCTCTTGGCTGTATCATGATCTGGGATGGCATGCTCTAAGCTGCACCTTGGTCTGGGATAGCATGCTCTTGGCTGTATCATGGTCTGGGATGGCATGCTCTTGGCTGCATCATGGTCTGGGATGGCATGCTCTTGGCTGCATCATGTTCTGGGATGGCATGCTCTTGGCTGCATCATGGTCTGGGATGGCATGCTGTTGGCTGTATCATGGTCTGGGATGGCATGCTCTTGGCTGCATCATGGTCTGGGATGGCATGCTCTTGGCTGCATCATGGTCTGGGATGGCATGCTCTTGGCTGTATCATGATCTGGGATGGCATGCTCTTGACTGTATAAAGGTCTGGTATAGCATGCTCTTGGCTGCATCATGGTCTGGGATGGCACGCTCTTGGCTGCATCATGTTTCGAGATGGCATGCCCTTGGCTGTATCATGGTCTGGGATGGCATGCTCTTGGCTGTATCATGATCTGGAATGGCATGCTCTTGACTGTATAATGTTGTGGTATAGCATGCTCTTGGCTGCATCATGGTCTGGGATGGCACGCTCTTGGCTGCATCATGTTTCGATATGGCATGCTCTTGGCTGTATCATGGTCTGGGATGGCATGCTCTTGGCTGCATCATGCTCTGGGATGGCATGCTCTTGGCTGCATCATGGTCTGGGATGGCATGCTCTTGGCTGTATCATGATCTGGGATGGCATGCTCTTGACTGTATAATGGTGTGGTATAGCATGCTCTTGGCTGCATCATGGTCTGGGATGGCACGCTCTTGGCTGCATCATGTTTCGATATGGCATGCTCTTGGCTGTATCATTGTCTGGGATGGCATGCTCTAAGCTGCACCTTGGTCTGGGATAGCATGCTCTTGGCTGTATCATGGTCTGGGATGGCATGCTCTTGGCTGCATCATGGTCTGGGATGGCATGCTCTTGGCTGTATCATGATCTGGGATGGCATGCTCTTGGCTGCATCATGGTCTGGGATGGCATGCTCTTGGCTGTATCATGGTCTGGGATGGCATGCTCTAAGCTGCACCTTGGTCTGGGACAGCATGCTCTTGGCTGCATCACGTTCTGGGATGGCATGCTCTTGGCTGCATCATGGTCTGGGATGGCATGCTCTTGGCTGTATCATGATCTGGGATGGCATGCTCTTGGCTGTATCATGATCTGGGATGGCATGCTCTTGGCTGTATCATGGTCTGGGATAGCATGCTCTTGGCTGTATCATGATCTGGGATAGCATGCTCTTGGCTGTATCATGGTCTGGGATAGCATGCTCTTGGCTGCATCATGGTCTGGGATGGCATGCTCTTGGCTGTATCATGTTCTGGGATGGCATGCTCTTGGCTGTATCATGGTCTGGGATGGCATGCTCTTGGCTGTATCATGATCTGGGATGGCATGCTCTTGGCTGCATCATGGTCTGGGATGGCATGCTCTTGGCTGCATCATGTTCTGGGATGGCATGCTCTTGGCTGTATCATGGTCTGGGATGGCATGCTCTTGGCTGTATCACGATCTGGGATGGCATGCTCTTGGCTGTACCATGGTTTGGGATGGCATGCTCTTGGCTGCATCATGTTCTGGGATGGCATGCTCTTGGCTGTATCATGCTCTGGGATGGCATGCGCTTGGCTGTATCATGGTCTGGGATGGCATGCTCTTGGCTGCATCATGATCTGGGATGGCATGCTCTTGGCTGTATCATGGTCTGGGATGGCATGCTCTTGGCTGCATCATGTTCCGAGATGGCATGCTCTTAGCTGCACCTTGGTCTGGGATAGCATGCTGTTGGCTGTATCATGGTCTGGGATGGCATGCTCTTGGCTGTATCATGGTCTGGGATGGCATGCTCTTGGCTGTATCATGGTCTGGGATATCATGCTCTTGGCTGTATCATGGTCTGGGATGGCATGCTCTTGGCTGTATCATGATCTGGGATGGCATGCTCTTGGCTGCATCATGGTCTGGGATGGCATGCTCTTGGCTGTATCATGTTCTGGGATGGCATGCTCTTGGCTGTATCATGGTCTGGGATGGCATGCTCTTGGCTGTATCATGATCTGGGATGGCATGCTCTTGGCTGCATCATGGTCTGGGATGGCATGCTCTTGGCTGCATCATGTTCTGGGATGGCATGCTCTTGGCTGTATCATGGTCTGGGATGGCATGCTCTTGGCTGTATCATGATCTGGGATGGCATGCTCTTGGCTGTACCATGGTCTGGGATGGCATGCTCTTGGCTGCATCATGTTCTGGGATGGCATGCTCTTGGCTGTATCATGGTCTGGGATGGCATGCGCTTGGCTGTATCATGGTCTGGGATGGCATGCTCTTGGCTGCATCATGATCTGTGATGGCATGCTCTTGGCTGTATCACGGTCTGGGATGGCATGCTCTTGGCTGCATCATGTTCCGAGATGGCATGCTCTTAGCTGCACCTTGGTCTGGAATAGCATGCTGTTGGCTGTATCATGGTCTGGGATGGCATGCTCTTGGCTGTATCATGGTCTGGGATGGCATGCTCTTGGCTGTATCATGGTCTGGGATATCATGCTCTTGGCTGTATCATGATCTGGGATGGCATGCTCTTGGCTGTATCATGGTCTGGGATGGCATGCTCTTGGCTGCATCATGTTCTGGGATGGCATGCTCTTGGCTGCATCATGGTCTGGGATGGCATGCTCTTGGCTGTATCATGGTCTGGGATGGCATGCTCTTGGCTGCATCATGGTCTGGGATAGCATGCTCTTGGCTGTATCATGGTCTGGGATGGCATGCTCTTGGCTGCATCATGTTCTGGGATGGCATGCTCTTGGCTGTATCATGGTCTGGGATGGCATGCTCTTGGCTGTATCATGGTCTGGGATGGCATGCTCTTGGCTGTATCATGATCTGGGATGGCATGCTCTTGGCTGCATCATGGTCTGGGATGGCATGCTCTTGGCTGTATCATGGTCTGGGATGGCATGCTCTTGGCTGTATCATGGTCTGGGATGGCATGCTCTTGGCTGCATCATGGTCTGGGATGGCATGCTCTTGGCTGCATCATGGTCTGGGATGGCATGCTCTTGGCTGTATCATGGTCTGGGATGGCATGCTCTTGGCTGCATCATGGTCTGGGATGGCATGCTCTTGGCTGCATCATGGTCTGGGATGGCATGCTCTTGGCTGTATCATGATCTGGGATGGCATGCTCTTGACTGTATCATGGTCTGGGATGGCATGCTCTTGGCTGTATAATGCTCTGGGATAGCATGCACTTGGCTGCATCATGGTCTGGGATGGCACGCTATTGGCTGCATCATGTTTTGAGATGGCATACTCTTGGCTGTATCATGGTCTGGGATGGCATGCTCTTGGCTGCATCATGGTCTGGGATGGCATGCTCTTGGCTGTACCATGGTCTGGGATGGCATGCTCTTGGCTGTACCATGGTCTGGGATGGCATGCTCTTGGCTGTATCCTGGTCTGGGATGGCATGCTCTTGGCTGTATCATGGTCTGGGATGGCATGCTCTTGGCTGTATCATGATCTGGGATGGCATGCTCTTGGCTGCATCATGGTCTGGGATGGCATGCTCTTGGCTGCATCATGGTCTGGGATGGCATGCTCTTGGCTGCATCACGTTCTGGGATGGCATGCTCTTGGCTGCATCATGGTCTGGGATGGCACGCTCTTGGCTGCATCATGGTCTGGGATGGCATGCTCTTGGCTGTATCACCTTGGTCTGGGATAGCATGCTCTTGGCTGTATCATGGTCTGGGATGGCATGCTCTTGGCTGCATCATGGTCTGGGATGGCATGCTCTTGGCTGCATCATGGTCTGGGATGGCATGCTCTTGGCTGTATCATGATCTGGGATGGCATGCTCTTGACTGTATCATGGTCTGGGATGGCATGCTCTTGGCTGTATAATGCTCTGGGATAGCATGCTCTTGGCTGCATCATGGTCTGGGATGGCACGCTCTTGGCTGCATCATGTTTCGAGATGGCATGCTCTTGGCTGTATCATGGTCTGGGATGGCATGCTCTTGGCTGCACCTTGGTCTGGGATAGCATGCTCTTGGCTGTATCATGGTCTGGGATGGCATGCTCTTGGCTGCATCATGGTCTGGGATGGCATGCTCTTGGCTGTATCATGGTCTGGGATGGCATGCTCTTGGCTGTATCATGGTCTGGGATAGCATGCTCTTGGCTGTACCATGGTCTGGGATGGCATGCTCTTGGCTGCATCATGGTCTGGGATGGCATGTTCTTGGCTGCATCATGATCTGGGATGGCATGCTCTTGGCTGCATCATGTTTTGGGATGGCATGCTCTTGGCTGCATCACGTTCTGGGATAGCATGCTCTTGGCTGCATCATGGTCTGGGATGGCACGCTCTTGGCTGCATCATGTTTCGAGATGGCATGCTCTTGGCTGTATCATGGTCTGGGATGGCATGCTCTAAGCTGCACCTTGGTCTGGGATAGCATGCTCTTGGCTGTATCATGGTCTGGGATGGCATGCTCTTGGCTGCATCATGGTCTGGGATGGCATGCTCTTGGCTGCATCATGGTCTGGGATGGCATGATCTTGGCAGCATCATGTTCTGGGATGGCATGCTCTTGGCTGTATCATGATCTGGGATGGCATGCTCTAAGCTGCACCTTGGTCTGGGATAGCATGCTCTTGGCTGTATCATGGTCTGGGATGGCATGCTCTTGGCTGCATCATGGTCTGGGATGGCATGCTCTTGGCTGCATCATGGTCTGGGATGGCATGATCTTGGCAGCATCATGTTCTGGGATGGCATGCTCTTGGCTGCATCATGGTCTGGGATGGCATGCTGTTGGCTGTATCATGGTCTGGGATGGCATGCTCTTGGCTGCATCATGCTCTGGGATGGCATGCTCTTGGCTGCATCATGGTCTGGGATGGCATGCTCTTGGCTGTATCATGATCTGGGATGGCATGCTCTTGACTGTATAAAGGTCTGGTATAGCATGCTCTTGGCTGCATCATGGTCTGGGATGGCACGCTCTTGGCTGCATCATGTTTCGAGATGGCATGCCCTTGGCTGTATCATGGTCTGGGATGGCATGCTCTTGGCTGTATCATGATCTGGGATGGCATGCTCTTGGCTGTATCATGGTCTGGGATGGCATGCTCTTGGCTGCATCATGCTCTGGGATGGCATGCTCTTGGCTGCATCATGGTCTGGGATGGCATGCTCTTGGCTGTATCATGATCTGGGATGGCATGCTCTTGACTGTATAATGGTGTGGTATAGCATGCTCTTGGCTGCATCATGGTCTGGGATGGCACGCTCTTGGCTGCATCATGTTTCGATATGGCATGCTCTTGGCTGTATCATTGTCTGGGATGGCATGCTCTAAGCTGCACCGTGGTCTGGGATAGCATGCTCTTGGCTGTATCATGGTCTGGGATGGCATGCTCTTGGCTGCATCATGGTCTAGGATGGCATGCTCTTGGCTGTATCATGATCTGGGATGGCATGCTCTTGGCTGCATCATGGTCTGGGATGGCATGCTTTTGGCTGTATCATGGTCTGGGATGGCATGCTCTAAGCTGCACCTTGGTCTGGGACAGCATGCTCTTGGCTGCATCACGTTCTGGGATGGCATGCTCTTGGCTGCATCATGGTCTGGGATGGCATGCTCTTGGCTGTATCATGATCTGGGATGGCATGCTCATGGCTGCATCATGGTCTGGGATGGCATGCTCTTGGCTGTATCATGGTCTGGGATGGAATGCTCTTGGCTGTATCATGATCTGGGATGGCATGCTCTTGGCTGCATCATGGTCTGGGATGGCATGCTCTTGGCTGCATCATGTTCTTGGATGGCATGCTCTTGGCTGTATCACGGTCTGGGATGGCATGCTCTTGGCTGTATCACGATCTGGGATGGCATGCTCTTGGCTGCATCATGGTCTGGGATGGCATGCTCTTGGCTGCATCATGTTCTGCGATGGCATGCTCTTGGCTGTATCATGATCTGGGATGGCATGCGCTTGGCTGTATCATGGTCTGGGAAGGCATGCTCTTGGCTGCATCATGATCTGGGATGGCATGCTCTTGGCTGTATCAGGGTCTGGGATGGCATGCTCTTGGCTGCATCATGTTCCGAGATGGCATGCTCTAAGCTGCACCTTGGTCTGGAATAGCATGCTGTTGGCTGTATCATGGTCTGGGATGGCATGCTGTTGGCTGCATCATGGTCTTTGATGGCATGCTCTTGGCTGTATCATGATCTGGGATGGCATGCTCTTGGCTTTATCACGATCTGGGATGGCATGCTCTTGGCTGCATCATGGTCTGGGATGGCATGCTCTTGGCTGCATCATGTTCTGCGATGGCATGCTCTTGGCTGTATCATGATCTGGGATGGCATGCGCTTGGCTGTATCATGGTCTGGGATGGCATGCTCTTGGCTGCATCATGATCTGGGATGGCATGCTCTTGGCTGTATCAGGGTCTGGGATGGCATGCTCTTGGCTGCATCATGTTCCGAGATGGCATGCTCTAAGCTGCACCATGGTCTGGAATAGCATGCTGTTGGCTGCATCATGGTCTGGGATGGCATGCTGTTGGCTGCATCATGGTCTGGGATGGCATGCTCTTGGCTGTATCATGATCTGGGATGGCATGCTCTTGGCTGTATCATAGTCTGGGATGGCATGCTCTTGGCTGCATCATGGTCTGGGATGGCATGCTCTTGGCTGCATCATGGTCTGGGATGGCATGCTCTTGGCTGTATCATGATCTGGGATGGCATGCTCTTGACTGTATCATGGTCTGGGATGGCATGCTCTTGGCTGTATAATGCTCTGGGATAGCATGCACTTGGCTGCATCATGGTCTGGGATGGCACGCTATTGGCTGCATCATGTTTCGAGATGGCATGCTCTTGGCTGTATCATGGTCTGGGATGGCATGCTCTAAGCTGCACCTTGGTCTGGGATAGCATGCTCTTGGCTGTATCATGGTCTGGGATGGCATGCTCTTGGCTGCATCATGGTTTGTGATGGCATGCTCTTGGCTGTATCATGGTCTGGGATGGCATGCTCTTGGCTGTATCATGGTCTGGGATGGCATGCTCTTGGCTGTATCATGGTCTGGGATGGCATGCTCTTGGCTGTATCATGATCTGGGATGGCATGCTCTTGGCTGCATCATGGTCTGGGATGGCATGCTCTTGGCTGTATCATGGTCTGGGATAGCATGCTCTTGGCTGTACCATGGTCTGGGATGGCATGCTCTTGGCTGCATCATGGTCTGGGATGGCATGTTCTTGGCTGCATCATGATCTGGGATGGCATGCTCTTGGCTGCATCATGTTTTGGGATGGCATGCTCTTGGCTGCATCACGTTCCTGGATAGCATGCTCTTGGCTGCATCATGGTCTGGGATGGCACGCTCTTGGCTGCATCATGTTTCGAGATGGCATGCTCTTGGCTGTATCATGGTCTGGGATGGCATGCTCTAAGCTGCACCTTGGTCTGGGATAGCATGCTCTTGGCTGTATCATGGTCTGGGATGGCATGCTCTTGGATGCATCATGGTCTGGGATGGCATGCTCTTGGCTGCATCATGGTCTGGGATGGCATGATCTTGGCAGCATCATGTTCTGGGATGGCATTCTCTTGGCTGTATCATGATCTGGGATGGCATGCTCTAAGCTGCACCTTGGTCTGGGATAGCATGCTCTTGGCTGTATCATGGTCTGGGATGGCATGCTCTTGGCTGCATCATGGTCTGGGATGGCATGCTCTTGGCTGCATCATGGTCTGGGATGGCATGCTCTTGGCTGCATCATGTTCTGGGATGGCATGCTCTTGGCTGCATCATGGTCTGGGATGGCATGCTCTTGGCTGTATCATGGTCTGGGATGGCATGCTCTTGGCTGCATCATGCTCTGGGATGGCATGCTCTTGGCTGCATCATGGTCTGGGATGGCATGCTCTTGGCTGTATCATGATCTGGGATGGCATGCTCTTGGCTGTATAATGGTCTGGGATAGCATGCTCTTGGCTGCATCATGGTCTGGGATGGCACGCTCTTGGCTGCATCATGTTTCGAGATGGCATGCTCTTGGCTGTATCATGGTCTGGGATGGCATGCTCTAAGCTGCACCTTGGTCTGGGATAGCATGCTCTTGGCTGTATCATGGTCTGGGATGGCATGCTCTTGGCTGCATCATGGTCTGGGATGGCATGCTCTTGGCTGCATCATGGTCTGGGATGGCATGCTCTTGGCTGCATCATGGTCTGGGATGGCATGCTCTTGGCTGCATCATGTTTCGAGATGGCATGCTCTTGGCTGTATCATGGTCTGGGATGGCATTCTCTAAGCTGCACCTTGGTCTGGGATAGCATGCTCTTGGCTGTATCATGGTCTGGGATGGCATGCTCTTGGCTGCATCATGGTCTGGGATGGCATGCTCTTGGCTGCATCATGGTCTGGGATGGCATGATCTTGGCAGCATCATGTTCTGGGATGGCATGCTCTTGGCTGTATCATGATCTGGGATGGCATGCTCTAAGCTGCACCTTGGTCTGGGATAGCATGCTCTTGGCTGTATCATGGTCTGGGATGGCATGCTCTTGGCTGCATCATGGTCTGGGATGGCATGCTCTTGGCTGCATCATGGTCTGGGATGGCATGCTCTTGGCTGCATCATGTTCTGGGATGGCATGCTCTTGGCTGCATCATGGTCTGGGATGGCATGCTCTTGGCTGTATCATGGTCTGGGATGGCATGCTCTTGGCTGCATCATGGTCTGGGATGGCATGCTCTTGGCTGCATCATGGTCTGGGATGGCATGCTCTTGGCTGTATCATGATCTGGGATGGCATGCTCTTGGCTGTATCATGGTCTGGGATAGCATGCTCTTGGCTGCATCATGGTCTGGGATGGCATGCTCTTGGCTGCATCATGTTTCGAGATGGCATGCTCTTGGCTGTATCATGGTCTGGGATGGCATTCTCTTGGCTGGATCATGATCTGGGATGGCATGCTCTTGGCTGTATCATGGTCTGGGATGGCATGCTCTTGGCTGCATCATGCTCTGGGATGGCATGCTCTTGGCTGCATCATGGTCTGGGATGGCATGCTCTTGGCTGTATCATGATCTGGGATGGCATGCTCTTGGCTGTATAATGGTCTGGGATAGCATGCTCTTGGCTGCATCATGGTCTGGGATGGCACGCTCTTGGCTGCATCATGTTTCGATATGGCATGCTCTTGGCTGTATCATTGTCTGGGATGGCATGCTCTAAGCTGCACCGTGGTCTGGGATAGCATGCTCTTGGCTGTATCATGGTCTGGGATGGCATGCTCTTGGCTGCATCATGGTCTAGGATGGCATGCTCTTGGCTGTATCATGATCTGGGATGGCATGCTCTTGGCTGCATCATGGTCTGGGATGGCATGCTCTTGGCTGTATCATGGTCTGGGATGGCATGCTCTAAGCTGCACCTTGGTCTGGGACAGCATGCTCTTGGCTGCATCATGTTCTGGGATGGCATGCTCTTGGCTGCATCATGGTCTGGGATGGCATGCTCTTGGCTGTATCATGATCTGGGATGGCATGCTCTTGGCTGCATCATGGTCTGGGATGGCATGCTCTTGGCTGTATCATGGTCTGGGATAGCATGCTCTTGGCTGTATCATGATCTGGGATGGCATGCTCTTGGCTGCATCATGGTCTGGGATGGCATGCTCTTGGCTGCATCATGTTCTGGGATGGCATGCTCTTGGCTGCATCATGGTCTGGGATGGCATGCTCTTGGCTGTATCATGGTCTGGGATGGCATGCTCTTGGCTGCATCATGGTCTGGGATAGCATGCTCTTGGCTGTATCATGGTTTGGGATGGCATGCTCTTGGCTGCATCATGTTCTGGGATGGCATGCTCTTGGCTGTATCATGGTCTGGGATGGCATGCTCTTGGCTGTATCATGGTCTGGGATGGCATGCTCTTGGCTGTATCATGATCTGGGATGGCATGCTCTTGGCTGCATCATGGTCTGGGATGGCATGCTCGTGGCTGTATCATGGTCTGGGATAGCATGCTGTTGGCTGTACCATGGTCTGGGATGGCATGCTCTTGGCTGCATCATGGTCTGGGATGGCATGCTCTTGGCTGCATCATGGTCTGGGATGGCATGCTCTTGGCTGTATCATGGTCTGGGATGGCATGCTCTTGGCTGCATCATGGTCTGGGATGGCATGCTCTTGGCTGCATCATGGTCTGGGATGGCATGCTCTTGGCTGTATCATGATCTGGGATGGCATGCTCTTGACTGTATCATGGTCTGGGATGGCATGCTCTTGGCTGTATCATGATCTGGGATAGCATGCACTTGGCTGCATCATGGTCTGGGATGGCACGCTATTGGCTGCATCATGTTTTGAGATGGCATACTCTTGGCTGTATCATGGTCTGGGATGGCATGCTCTTGGCTGCATCATGGTCTGGGATGGCATGCTCTTGGCTGTACCATGGTCTGGGATGGCATGCTCTTGGCTGTACCATGGTCTGGGATGGCATGCTCTTGGCTGTATCATGGTCTGGGATGGCATGCTCTTGGCTGTATCATGGTCTGGGATGGCATGCTCTTGGCTGTATCATGATCTGGGATGGCATGCTCTTGGCTGCATCATGGTCTGGGATGGCATGCACTTGGCTGCATCATGGTCTGGGACAGCATGCTCTTGGCTGCATCACGTTCTGGGATGGCATGCTCTTGGCTGCATCATGGTCTGGGATGGCACGCTCTTGGCTGCATCATGTTCCGAGATGGCATGCTCTTGGCTGTATCATGGTCTGGGATAGCATGCTCTTGGCTGTATCATGGTCTGGGATGGCATGCTCTTGGCTGCATCATGGTCTGGGATGGCATGCTCTTGGCTGCATCATGGTCTGGGATGGCATGCTCTTGGCTGTATCATGGTCTGGGATGGCATGCTCTTGGCTGTATCATGGTCTGGGATGGCATGCTCTTGGCTGTATCATGGTCTGGGATGGCATGCTCTTGGCTGCATCATGGTCTGGGATGGCATGCTCTTGGCTGCATCATGGTCTGGGATGGCATGCTCTTGGCTGTATCATGGTCTGGGATGGCATGCTCTAAGCTGCACCTTGGTCTGGGATAGCATGCTCTTGGCTGCATCATGGTCTGGGATGGCATGCTCTTGGCTGCATCATGGTTTGTGATGGCATGCTCTTGGCTGTATCATGGTCTGGGATGGCATGCTCTTGGCTGTATCATGGTCTGGGATAGCATGCTCTTGGCTGTATCATGGTCTGGGATGGCATGCTCTTGGCTGCATCATGGTCTGGGATGGCATGTTCTTGGCTGCATCATGATCTGGGATGGCATGCTCTTGGCTGCATCATGTTTTGGGATGGCATGCTCTTGGCTGCATCACGTTCTGGGATAGCATGCTCTTGGCTGCATCATGGTCTGGGATGGCATGCTCTTGGCTGCATCATGTTTCGAGATGGCATGCTCTTGGCTGTATCATGGTCTGGGATGGCATGCTCTAAGCTGCACCTTGGTCTGGGATAGCATGCTCTTGGCTGTATCATGGTCTGGGATGGCATGCTCTTGGCTGCATCATGGTCTGGGATGGCATGCTCTTGGCTGTATCATGGTCTGGGATGGCATGCTCTTGGCTGCATCATGTTCTGGGATGGCATGCTCTTGGCTGTATCATGGTCTGGGATGGCATGCTCTTGGCTGCACCATGGTCTGGGATAGCATGCTCTTGGCTGTATCATGGTCTGGGATGGCATGCTCTTGGCTGCATCATGGTCTGGGATGGCATGCTCTTGGCTGCATCATGGTCTGGGATGGCATGCTCTTGGCTGTATCATGGTCTGGGATGGCATGCTCTTGGCTGTATCATGATCTGGGATGGCATGCTCTTGGCTGTATCATGGTCTGGGATGGCATGCTCTTGGCTGCATCATGGTCTGGGATGGCATGCTCTTGGCTGCATCATGGTCTGGGATGGCATGCTCTTGGCTGTATCATGATCTGGGATGGCATGCTCTTGGCTGTATCATGGTCTGGGATAGCATGCTCTTGGCTGCATCATGGTCTGGGATGGCACGCTCTTGGCTGCATCATGTTTCGATATGGCATGCTCTTGGCTGTGTCATTGTCTGGGATGGCATGCTCTAAGCTGCACCGTGGTCTGGGATAGCATGCTCTTGGCTGTATCATGGTCTGGGATGGCATGCTCTTGGCTGCATCATGGTCTGGGATGGCATGCTCTTGGCTGTATCATGATCTGGGATGGCATGCTCTTGGCTGCATCATGGTCTGGGATGGCATGCTCTTGGCTGTATCATGGTCTGGGATGGCATGCTCTAAGCTGCACCTTGGTCTGGGACAGCATGCTCTTGGCTGCATCACGTTCTGGGATGGCATGCTCTTGGCTGCATCATGGTCTGGGATGGCATGCTCTTGGCTGTATCATGATCTGGGATGGCATGCTCTTGGCTGTATCATGGTCTGGGATGGCATGCTCTTGGCTGTATCATGGTCTGGGATGGCATGCTCTTGGCTGTATCATGATCTGGGATGGCATGCTCTTGGCTGCATCATGGTCTGGGATGGCATGCTCTTGGCTGCATCATGTTCTGGGATGGCATGCTCTTGGCTGTATCATGGTCTGGGATGGCATGCTCTTGGCTGTATCACGATCTGGGATGGCATGCTCTTGGCTGCATCATGGTCTGGGATGGCATGCTCTTGGCTGCATCATGTTCTGGGATGGCATGCTCTTGGCTGTATCATGGTCTGGGATGGCATGCTCTTGGCTGTATCATGGTCTGGGATGGCATGCTCTTGGCTGCATCATGATCTGGGATGGCATGCTCTTGGCTGTATCATGGTCTGGGATGGCATGCTCTTGGCTGCATCATGTTCCGGGATGGCATGCTCTAAGCTGCACCTTGGTCTGGGAATAGCATGCTGTTGGCTGTATCATGGTCTGGGATGGCATGCTCTTGGCTGCATCATGGTCTGGGATGGCATGCTCTTGGCTGTATCATGGTCTGGGATGGCATGCTCTTGGCTGTATCATGGTCTGGGATGGCATGCTCTTGGCTGCATCATGGTCTGGGATGGCATGCTCTTGGCTGCATCATGTTCTGGGATGGCATGCTCTTGGCTGTATCATGATCTGGGATGGCATGCTCTTGGCTGTATCATGGTCTGGGATGGCATGCTCTTGGCTGCATCATGATCTGGGATGGCATGCTCTTGGCTGTATCATGGTCTGGGATGGCACGCTCTTGGCTGCATCATGTTCCGAGATGGCGTGCTCTAAGCTGCACCTTGGTCTGGGATAGCATGCTCTTGGCTGTATCATGGTCTGGGATGGCATGCTCTTGGCTGCATCATGGTCTGGGATGGCATGCTCTTGGCTGTATCATGATCTGGGATGGCATGCTCTTGGCTGTATCATGGTCTGGGATGGCATGCTCTTGGCTGTATCATGGTCTGGGATGGCATGCTCTTGGCTGCATCATGGTCTGGGATGGCATGCTCTTGGCTGCATCATGGTCTGGGATGGCATGCTCTTGGCTGTATCATGGTCTGGGATGGCATGCTCTTGGCTGTATCATGGTCTGGGATGGCATGCTCTTGGCTGTATCATGGTCTGGGATGGCATGCTCTTGGCTGCATCATGGTCTGGGATGGCATGCTCTTGGCTGTATCATGGTCTGGGATGGCATGCTCTTGGCTGCATCATGGTCTGGGATAGCATGCTCTTGGCTGTATCATGGTCTGGGATGGCATGCTCTTGGCTGCATCATGGTCTGGGATGGCATGCTCTTGGCTGCATCATGGTCTGGGATGGCATGCTCTTGGCTGCATCATGGTCTGGGATGGCATGCTCTTGGCTGTATCATGGTCTGGGATGGCATGCTCTTGGCTGTATCATGGTCTGGGATGGCATGCTCTTGGCTGTATCATGGTCTGGGATGGCATGCTCTTGGCTGCATCATGGTCTGGGATGGCATGCTCTTGGCTGTATCATGGTCTGGGATAGCATGCTCTTGGCTGTATCATGGTCTGGGATGGCATGCTCTTGGCTGCATCATGGTCTGGGATGGCATGCTCTTGGCTGCATCATGGTCTGGGATGGCATGCTCTTGGCTGCATCATGGTCTGGGATGGCATGCTCTTGGCTGCATCATGGTCTGGGATGGCATGCTCTTGGCTGCATCATGGTCTGGGATGGCATGCTCTTGGCTGTATCATGGTCTGGGATGGCATGCTCTTGGCTGTATCATGGTCTGGGATGGCATGCTCTTGGCTGCATCATGGTCTGGGATGGCATGCTCTTGGCTGTATCATGGTCTGGGATGGCATGCTCTTGGCTGCATCATGGTCTGGGATGGCATGCTCTTGGCTGCATCATGGTCTGGGATGGCATGCTCTTGGCTGCATCATGTTCTGGGATGGCATGCTCTTGGCTGTATCATGATCTGGGATGGCATGCTCTTGGCTGTATCATGGTCTGGGATGGCATGCTCTTGGCTGTATCATGGTCTGGGATGGCATGCTCTTGGCTGCATCATGGTCTGGGATGGCATGCTCTTGGCTGCATCATGTTCTGGGATGGCATGCTCTTGGCTGTATCATGGTCTGGGATGGCATGCTCTTGGCTGCATCATGGTCTGGGATGGCATGCTCTTGGCTGTATCATGGTCTGGGATGGCATGCTCTTGGCTGCATCATGGTCTGGGATGGCATGCTCTTGGCTGCATCATGGTCTGGGATGGCATGCTCTTGGCTGTATCATGATCTGGGATGGCATGCTCTTGGCTGTATCATGGTCTGGGATGGCATGCTCTTGGCTGCATCATGGTCTGGGATGGCATGCTCTTGGCTGCATCATGGTCTGGGATGGCATGCTCTTGGCTGTATCATGGTCTGGGATGGCATGCTCTTGGCTGTATCATGGTCTGGGATGGCATGCTCTTGGCTGTATCATGGTCTGGGATGGCATGCTCTTGGCTGCATCATGCTCTGGGATGGCATGCTCTTGGCTGCATCATGGTCTGGGATGGCATGCTCTTGGCTGTATCATGATCTGGGATGGCATGCTCTTGGCTGTATAATGGTCTGGGATAGCATGCTCTTGGCTGCATCATGGTCTGGGATGGCACGCTCTTGGCTGCATCATGTTTCGATATGGCATGCTCTTGGCTGTATCATTGTCTGGGATGGCATGCTCTAAGCTGCACCGTGGTCTGGGATAGCATGCTCTTGGCTGTATCATGGTCTGGGATGGCATGCTCTTGGCTGCATCATGGTCTGGGATGGCATGCTCTTGGCTGTATCATGATCTGGGATGGCATGCTCTTGGCTGCATCATGGTCTGGGATGGCATGCTCTTGGCTGTATCATGGTCTGGGATGGCATGCTCTTGGCTGTATCATGGTCTGGGATGGCATGCTCTTGGCTGTATCATGGTCTGGGATGGCATGCTCTTGGCTGCATCATGGTCTGGGATGGCATGCTCTTGGCTGCATCATGTTCTGGGATGGCATGCTCTTGGCTGTATCATGGTCTGGGATGGCATGCTCTTGGCTGCATCATGGTCTGGGATGGCATGCTCTTGGCTGTATCATGGTCTGGGATGGCATGCTCTTGGCTGTATCATGGTCTGGGATGGCATGCTCTTGGCTGTATCATGGTCTGGGATGGCATGCTCTTGGCTGTATCATGGTCTGGGATGGCATGCTCTTGGCTGTATCATGATCTGGGATGGCATGCTCTTGGCTGCATCATGGTCTGGGATGGCATGCTCTTGGCTGTATCATGGTCTGGGATGGCATGCTCTTGGCTGCATCATGGTCTGGGATGGCATGCTCTTGGCTGCATCATGTTCTGGGATGGCATGCTCTTGGCTGCATCATGTTCTGGGATGGCATGATCTTGGCTGCATCATGGTCTGGGATGGCATGCTCTTGGCTGTATCATGGTCTGGGATGGCATGCTCTTGGCTGCATCATGGTCTGGGATGGCATGCTCTTGGCTGCATCATGGTCTGGGATGGCATGCTCTTGGCTGTATCATGATCTGGGATGGCATGCTCTTGGCTGTATCATGGTCTGGGATGGCATGCTCTTGGCTGTATCATGGTCTGGGATGGCATGCTCTTGGCTGCATCATGGTCTGGGATGGCATGCTCTTGGCTGCATCATGGTCTGGGATGGCATGCTCTTGGCTGTATCATGGTCTGGGATGGCATGCTCTTGGCTGTATCATGGTCTGGGATGGCATGCTCTTGGCTGTATCATGGTCTGGGATGGCATGCTCTTGGCTGCATCATGGTCTGGGATGGCATGCTCTTGGCTGTATCATGGTCTGGGATGGCATGCTCTTGGCTGCATCATGGTCTGGGATGGCATGCTCTTGGCTGTATCATGGTCTGGGATGGCATGCTCTTGGCTGCATCATGGTCTGGGATGGCATGCTCTTGGCTGCATCATGGTCTGGGATGGCATGCTCTTGGCTGTATCATGATCTGGGATGGCATGCTCTTGGCTGCATCATGGTCTGGGATGGCATGCTCTTGGCTGCATCATGGTCTGGGATGGCACGCTCTTGGCTGCATCATGTTTCGAGATGGCATGCTCTTGGCTGTATCATGGTCTGGGATGGCATGCTCTTGGCTGCATCATGGTCTGGGATGGCATGCTCGTGGCTGTATCATGGTCTGGGATAGCATGCTCTTGGCTGTATCATGGTCTGGGATGGCATGCTCTTGGCTGTATCATGATCTGGGATGGCATGCTCTTGGCTGCATCATGGTCTGGGATGGCATGCTCTTGGCTGCATCATGGTCTGGGATGGCATGCTCTTGGCTGTATCATGGTCTGGGATGGCATGCTCTTGGCTGTATCATGGTCTGGGATGGCATGCTCTTGGCTGTATCATGGTCTGGGATGGCATGCTCTTGGCTGCATCATGGTCTGGGATGGCATGCTCTTGGCTGCATCATGGTCTGGGATGGCATGCTCTTGGCTGCATCATGGTCTGGGATGGCATGCTCTTGGCTGTATCATGGTCTGGGATGGCATGCTCTTGGCTGTATCATGGTCTGGGATGGCATGCTCTTGGCTGCATCATGGTCTGGGATGGCATGCTCTTGGCTGCATCATGGTCTGGGATGGCATGCTCTTGGCTGTATCATGATCTGGGATGGCATGCTCTTGGCTGTACCATGGTCTGGGATGGCATGCTCTTGGCTGCATCATGGTCTGGGATGGCATGCTCTTGGCTGCATCATGGTCTGGGATGGCATGCTCTTGGCTGTATCATGGTCTGGGATGGCATGCTCTTGGCTGTATCATGATCTGGGATGGCATGCTCTTGGCTGTATCATGGTCTGGGATGGCATGCTCTTGGCTGCATCATGGTCTGGGATGGCATGCTCTTGGCTGTATCATGGTCTGGGATGGCATGCTCTTGGCTGTATCATGGTCTTGGATGGCATGCTCTTGGCTGTATCATGGTCTGGGATGGCATGCTCTTGGCTGCATCATGGTCTGGGATGGCATGCTCTTGGCTGTATCATGGATCTGGGATGGCATGCTCTTGGCTGTATCATGGTCTGGGATGGCATGCTCTTGGCTGCATCATGGTCTGGGATGGCATGCTCTTGGCTGTATCATGGTCTGGGATGGCATGCTCTTGGCTGCATCATGGTCTGGGATGGCATGCTCTTGGCTGTATCATGATCTGGGATGGCATGCTCTTGGCTGCATCATGGTCTGGGATGGCATGCTCTTGGCTGTATCATGGTCTGGGATGGCATGCTCTTGGCTGCATCATGGTCTGGGATAGCATGCTCTTGGCTGCATCATGGTCTGGGATGGCATGCTCTTGGCTGCATCATGGTCTGGGATGGCATGCTCTTGGCTGTATCATGGTCTGGGATGGCATGCTCTTGGCTGCATCATGGTCTGGGATGGCATGCTCTTGGCTGTATCATGGTCTGGGATGGCATGCTCTTGGCTGTATCATGATCTGGGATGGCATGCTCTTGGCTGCATCATGGTCTGGGATGGCATGCTCTTGGCTGCATCATGTTCTGGGATGGCATGCTCTTGGCTGTATCATGGTCTGGGATGGCATGCTCTTGGCTGTATCATGATCTGGGATGGCATGCTCTTGGCTGCATCATGGTCTGGGATGGCATGCTCTTGGCTGCATCATGGTCTGGGATGGCATGCTCTTGGCTGTATCATGGTCTGGGATGGCATGCTCTTGGCTGTATCATGGTCTGGGATGGCATGCTCTTGGCTGCATCATGGTCTGGGATGGCATGCTCTTGGCTGTATCATGGTCTGGGATGGCATGCTCTTGGCTGCATCATGGTCTGGGATGGCATGCTCTTGGCTGCATCATGGTCTGGGATGGCATGCTCTTGGCTGCATCATGGTCTGGGATGGCATGCTCTTGGCTGCATCATGGTCTGGGATGGCATGCTCTTGGCTGCATCATGATCTGGGATGGCATGCTCTTGGCTGCATCATGGTCTGGGATGGCATGCTCTTGGCTGCATCATGGTCTGGGATGGCATGCTCTTGGCTGCATCATGGTCTGGGATGGCATGCTCTTGGCTGTATCATGGTCTGGGATGGCATGCTCTTGGCTGTATCATGGTCTGGGATGGCATGCTCTTGGCTGCATCATGGTCTGGGATGGCATGCTCTTGGCTGTATCATGGTTTGGGATGGCATGCTCTTGGCTGTATCATGGTCTGGGATGGCATGCTCTTGGCTGTATCATGGTCTGGGATGGCATGCTCTAATGTGCAGGAAAGTGTGAAGCTACAGAGAGTTGTGGACTCTGCTGAGTATATCAAAAGCACATTCGTCCCCACAACTGGCAGCATCTACAGGTACTCAGGAAGACAACATCTATCAACATAGATCCTTACATCTGGCTGACACCATCAGGTAGGAGTTACTACTTCTTGAAGCCTGATGATAAGTTTGGAAGGGTTTTTTGACATGGCCTCTACCCTGTAGTTGGTTAACAATAGCCTGACATATGATTTCCTCTTGTCAGCAGTTTGGAGTTTATGTTCAGACTGTCAATATAATGTTATCCATTTAGTTTTTTTGAAAGAGCAATAACTCCCGAACTGCAGCTCAGTGACCTTCAGCTTGTACGGGAGAATGAGGAGGTGATGGACAGGAGCTGCAGGGAGGTCGGCACCCCTAGATTGCAGGAAGCAGGTGGCTGGCTGACTGTCAGGAGAGGGAAAGGGAACAGGCAGTCAGTGCAGACTATCCTTGCAGCCATTTTCCACAATAATTACCATACTGATTTGGATAGTTTTGAGGCGTCAGGAGGTAGTAGCGGGGAGGTGAGCCACAGTAACCTGGTCTCTGGCACTGAGTCTGGCATTGTGGTTCAGAAGGGAAGGGGAAGAAGACGATTGTAGTAGGATAGGAGTATGGAGTAGACAGGAGATTCTGTGGATGTGAACAGACACCCAAATGGTTTGTTGCCTCCCTGGTGCCAGGGTCAGGGATAACTTGGATCAGGTCCATGGCATTATAAAGGAATGAGCAGCCAGAAGTCTTGGTACATATTGGTACCAAAGACATGGGTAGGAAAAGGGATTAGGTCCTGAAGAAATAATTTAGCGAGTTCAGTAGAAAGCTGAAAAGCAGGACTACCAGAGTGGAATTCTCTGGATTGCTGCCTGTGGGAGTAAGAATAGGATGAATTGGCAGAAGAGTGCAGTCAGTGGGATGAGTTGCAGTGCAACATGGAGACAAAGTCGAAAAGAGTGACAAACACAGGATGGTGGTGTTATATTTGAATGCAAGCAGTAGACGGAATAAGGTAGATGACCTTGTAGCACAGTTAAGGATTGTCAGGTATGACGTTATGGGCACCACTGAGTCATGGCTAAAACATTATAGTTGGGAGTATATAACATCCAATAATACTCATTGTATTGACTGGACAGGCAGGCGGCGGAGTGTGTGACATGGCTATGTTGGCAAAAAATGTAAACGAATCCTTAGAAAAAGATGACATAAGGTCAGAAGATTTAAAATCCTTTGGGTAGATCTAAGAAACTGCAAGGGTAAAAAGACCCTGAATGAAGTTTTATACAGGCCTCGAAATGTAGCCAGGAGGTGGGATACAAGTTACAATGGGAGATAGAAAAGGCGTGTAAAAAGGACAATGTTACAATAGTCATGGGGGATGTCAATATGCAGGAAGATTGGGAAAATCAGGTTGGTGCTGGATTCCAAGAGAAAAAATTTGTAGGATGCATATTAGATAGCTTTTTAGAGCAGCTTGTGGTTGAGCACTTGAGGAGAAAGGCTATTCTGGATTGGCTGTTGTGTAATGAACTGCATTTGATTAGGGAGCTTCGGGTAAATGAGTGATCATAACGTGATAGAATTCACACTGCAGTTTGAGAGGGAGAAGTTAAAGTCAGGTATAGCAGTATTACAGAGGAGTAAAGGGAATTACAGAGGCAGGAGAGACGAGCTGGCCAAAGTTGATTACAAAGGAACACTAGCAGGGATGACGGCAGAACAGCAATTGCTGGAACTTCTGGGAGCAATTCGCAAGGCACAGGATAGATGCATTGCAAAGAAGAAGTATTTTAAAGGCAGGATGGTGCAACCATAGTGGACAAAGGAAGTCAAAGACAACTTAAAAGGAGAAGAAGGAGCATGTTATAGAGCAAAATTTAGTGGGAAGTTAGATGACTGGGTTAGCTTTTAAAAACCAACAATAGGCACCTAAAAAGCCATAGAAGGGAAAAGATGAAATACGAATGTAAGCCGGTCAATAGTATCAAAAAATACGAAAAGCTTTTTCAGATATATAGAGGGTAAAAGAGAGGTGAGAGTTGTTATCCGATGACAGGATAATGACACTAGAGAGGTATTAATGGAGGACAAGGAAATGGCAGACAAGCTGAATAAGTATTTTGCATCAGTCTACATAGTTTTTATTTATTGAGATACATCGCCATTCAGGTTCTACAAGCTGCATCACCCAAAAGTTCCCAGCTTCAATCCTAGCCTAATCACAGGACAATTTACAATGCCCAATTAACCCACCAACCAGTACGTCTTTGGTCTGTGGGAGGAAACCAGAGCACCTGGAGGAAACCCACGCAGTCATGGGGAGAATGTACAAACTCTTCACAGGCAGCGGTGGGAATTGAACCCTAGTCCCTGGTACTGTAAACCATAGTGCTAACCGTAACACTTAATTGTGAAATACACAAGCAGTATGCCATAAGTTCAAGAGTGTCAGGGCAGAAGTGAGTGCAGTTACTATTACTACGGGGAACCGAAAGGTCTGAAGGTAGATAAGTCACCTGAACCAGATGAACTACACCCCAGGGTTCTAGAAGAGGTCAATGAAAAGACTGTACAGGATTTAATTATGATCATTCAAGAATCAATACATTCCGGCATGGTTCCAGAGAGCTAGAAAATTGCAAATGTCACTCCACTATTCAAGAAAGAAGGGAAGCAGAAGAAAGGAAATTATAGACCAGTTAAACTGACCTCAGTGGTTGGGAAGGTGTTGAAGCTGATTGCTAAGGATGTGGTTTCGGGCTACTTGTGGACACATGTTAAAATAGAATAAAGTCGGCATGGTTTCCTCAGGGGAAAATCTTTCCTGACAAATCTTTCCTTGAATTTTTCGAGGAAATAACAATCAGAACAGACAAAAGAAAATCGGTAGATGTTGTGTACTTAGATATTCAACAAAACTTTTGGCAAGGTATCCACATGAAGCTGCTTAACAAATTAAGAGCCGATGGTACTACAGGAAAGATACTAACATGGATATAGGTGATTGGCAGGAGGCAAAGAGTAGGAATATGGTGTACAAAGGAAGTAGAAAACCTAGTTAAGAAGAAAAGCTTACAAAAGGTTCAAGAAACTAGGTACTGTTAGAGCTCTAGAAAATTATAAGGGTGCCAGGAAGGAGCTCAAGAATTAAATTAGGAGAGCTAGAGGAGGCCATGAGAAGGCCTTGGCAAGCAGGATTAAGGAAAACCCCATGGCATTCCGTATGGAGAGCAAGAGGATGAGCCGTGTGAGAATAGGACCAATCAGGTGTGATAGTGGAAACATGTGCATTGAGCTGGAGGAGGTAGCAGAAGTACTTAATGAATACTTTACTTCAGTATTCACCAGTGAGAAGGACCTTGGCAATTGTGGGGATGAGTTACAGTGGACTGAAATGCTTGAGTGTACAGGTATTAAGAAAGAGGATGCGCTGGAGCTTTTGAAAGGTATTAAGTTAGATAAGTCACCAAGACCAGATAAGATATAACCCAGGCTACTGTGGGAAGTGAGGGAGGAGATTGCTGAGCCTCTGGCAATGATCTTTCAGTAGGGATGAGAGAAGTACCAGAGGATTGGAAGGTTGCAAACGTTGTTCAAGAAAGGGAGTAGAGATAACCCAGGAAATTATAGACCAGTGAGTCTGACTTCGGTGGTGGGTAAGTTGTTGGAGAAGATCCTGAGAGACAGGATTTATGAGCATTTGGAGAGACATAATTTGATTAGGGATAGCCAGCATGGCTTTGTCAAGGGCATCCAAACCTGACTGAAAACACATTGATGAAGTAGATGTAGTGTATTTGGATTTCTGTCAGGCATTTGATAAGATTCCCCATGTGAGGCTTGTTAAGAAAGCAATGAGGCATGGGATCCAAGCAGACCTTGAATGGTACAGAAGGGATGTCAGGGTTAAGTTATTCACACAGAGTGGTGGGTGCATGGAATGCACTGCCAGCAAAGGTGGTGGAGACGGATATAATAGGATCTTTTACGAGACTGTCAAATTGGTACATGGAGCTTAGAAAATTAGAGGGCTATGTGGTAGGAAAACTCTATGCAGTTTATATAGTAGGTTTCATGGTCAGCACAACATTGTGGGCCAAAGGGTCTGTAATGTGCTGGATATTTTCTATGTTGTTATGTTGCTATAAAGGGAGCCTTTTCTGATTTGCTACCACTGACTAGAGGTATTCCGCAGGGGTCGGTCTTGGGACACGTCAATGATTTGGATAATGGAATTGATGGCTTTGTGGCCAAGTTTGTGGTGACATGAAGATCGGTGAAAGCGCAGAGAGTGTTGAGGAAGCAGGGAGGCTGCAAAAGGAATTAGATTTGATTAGGATTATTATATTAGATTAGGAGAACGGGCAAAGAAGTAGCAGATGGAGCACAATACTGGGAAAGTGTATGGTCAGGCACTTTGGTAGAACGAATAAAGGTATAGACTGTTTTCCAAATGGGGAGTGGTTTCAAAAATCCGAGGTGCAAGGGGACTTGGGAGTCCTTGTGCAGGATTCCCTGAAGGTTAACTTGCAGGTTGAAGTCAGTGACGAGGAAGGCGAATGCCATGTTAGTATTAATTTTGAATGGCTAAAATAAAAAAGCAAGGATGTAAAGCTTAGGCTTTATAACGCCCTGGTGAAGCCTTACTTGAAGTATTGCAAACAGTTTTGAGCCCCTTATCTAAGAAAGGACGTCCTTACATTGGAGAGGGTTCAGAGGAGGTTCACGAGAGTGATTTCAGGACTGAATGAGCTGCGATTGATGGCTCTGGGGCTGTCCTCACTGGAATTTAGAAGAATGATGGAGGATCTCATAGAAACCTATCGGATGTTGAAAGGCATAGATAGAGTGGATGTGGCGAGGATGTTTCCTATTGTGGGGGAGTCTAGTACCAGAGTGCACAGCCTCAGAATAGAAGGACATCCATTTAAAATGGAGATGAAGAGGAATTTCTTTTGCCAGAGAGTGGTGAATCTGTGGAATTCATTGCCACAGGCATCTGTGGAGGCCAAGTCTTTGGGCGTACTTAAGACAGAGGTTGATAGCTACTTGATTAATCAGAGAGTGAAAGGTTACAAGGAAAAGGCAGGAGAATGGGGTTCAGAGGGAAAATAAATCAGCAATGGTGAAATGACAGAGCAGACTCAATAGGCTGATTGGCCTAATTCTGAACCTATGACTTATGGTCCAATGGTCTGATATGTTAAAACCTTCCTCATGCAACTGCTTCTTCTTTGAATAGCCTGTTAATGCTTGTGCATATCTTTACTAAATGGTCTTTCATTAATAGGTGTTTAAAGCAATTGGCATGTTTTGTATATACAGTATTTTGGCATAAATATATACATTTATAGCAATTGAAGTTAAAGGCACCTTGCTGAATTTTAAATCTTAGACCACAATTGCAATTATGGAAGCAGAGCTAATATATATGTAAATATATCTGTGCATATGCTAATATATGTGTAAATATATCAGTGCATATGCTAACATCAACTCTTCAGGGAAGTTGCATTTACTCTTTTGCTGCTACTAATACTTGGAGTATGTGACACAGAAGTTTTATTCTTGCACATCAGTCAAATCTCTGATGCATTTATGATGAAGTACTGGTGGTGGAAAGAGGGTACTCCAAGGAATTTCCATATAACATCACAATCTTAAAAAAATTCATTTTACCTCCAAGATCTTAATTTGTTCTAAAGAGATGTGATATAGGATACAACAAGAGAAAATCTGCACATGTTGGAAATCTAAGCAACACACACAAGATGCTGGAGGAACTCAGCAGGCCAGGCAGCATCTATGGAAAAAAAGTACAGTCAATGTTTCAGGCCGAAACCTTTCGGCAGGACTGAAGAGAAAAAGATGAGGAGTAGATTTAAATGATGGGGGAGGGGAGAGAGAAACACAAGGTGAAAGGTGAAACCAGGAGGGGGAGGGATGAAATAAAGAGCTGGGAAGTTGATTGATGAAAGAGACACAGGGCTGGAGAAGGGGAGAAGGAGAGGACAGAAGACCATGGAAGAATAAAAAGTGGGGAGCATTGGACATAGTATATGACCCCAACAGACTCACAGGTGAAGTGTCACCTCACCTGGAAGGACTGCTTAGGGTAGTGAGGGAGGAGTTGTAGGGGCAGGTGTGGCACTTGTTCCGCTTGCAAGAGTAAGTGCCGGGAGGGGGATCAGTGGGGAGGGACGAGTGGACAAAGGAATGGTTTAGGGAACGATCCCTGTGGAAAGCAGAGACTGGAGGGGAGGGAGGAAGTGGGGGGAAGTATACTGTTACCCCATCCTCCTCCACCTTACCAGGGATGGGGTCTCTCTTGTTTTCACCTACCACCTTACCAGGGAAAGGGCCCCTCTTGTCCTCACCTAACACCTTACCAGGGATAGGGTTCCTCTTGTCCTCATCTCCCACCATCCTACCACAGATAGGGTTCCTCTTGTCCTTACCTACCACTCCACCAGCCTCAGCATCCAACACATAATTCTCTGCAGTTTCTGCCATCTCCATTGGGATCATTCCACGTTGTCCAGTGCTCCTGACGTGGCCTCCTGTATATCAGTGAGACCCAACATAGATTGGGAGACCACTTTGCCAAGCACCTACGCTCCATCCGCCAGAAAGAGCGGGATTTCCCAATTTAATCCCACTTCCCATTCCCATTCCAATATGTAAAGCCATGACCTCCCCTACTACTGCAACTAGGCTACACTCAGGTTGGAGGAACAACACCTTATATTCCATTTTGGTAGCCTCCAACCTAATGGCATGAACATCGTTTTCTCAAACTTTCAGTTATGACCCCCCTATCCCCCGTTCACCATTCCCCATCCCCTCTTCGTTCTCTCACCATATTTCTTTGCCTGCCCATTGGCTCCCTCTGATGGTCCTCCCCCTTTTCTTTCTTCCATGACCTTCCTTCCTCTCCTTCTCCCCGTTCTCCAGCCTTGTATCTCTTTCAGCAATGAACTTCCCAGCTTTTTACTTCATCGCTCCCTCTCCAGGTTTCACCTATCACCTGGTGTTTCTCTCTCCCCTCCCCCACCTTTTAAATCTACTCCTCAGCTTTTCTACCGCAGGCCTGTTGAAGGGTCTCGGCCTGAAACGTTGACAGTACTTTTTTCTATAGAGGCTGCTTGGCTTGCTGAGTTTCTCCAGCATTTTGTGTGTGTTGCTTGATGTAGGTCACACTTCAGGAAAAACTATTAAAGGTCAGAATGGAAATGTCTGAATGCCAATACTTGAAAGTCTTTATTTGTCATAGTAGTTATGTATCTTGAAGCAAAACAGTCTGAACCATTGATAAAACTGTCTGATAGTTATTTACTATAATAAATTGGAAAGAGCTTCAACCTTTCTATGTGTAACACCTGTGTTGCACCAGTCTTATTGTATGTCACTAGTCATCGCACTCTTTTGAGAAAATCAAATTACACTAGGTGCTAATAGGCCATCAGAAGAATCCAGGTTTCGGAAAGAGGCAGTGAATAGAAACCACACACTTCTGGAAGTAAGTTGTGTTTATAAGAAAGGAACAATATGTACAAAATGAGCATCTACGTGAGCAAGAAAAATTCAAAATTCAGACATTGTTTAGGTTCTACATCTTCAATATCAAACAACCACGAATTCCTTTTTAATTAGAATCAGTGAGATTCCTTTATTACTCTAATCTAACTAATTAGATCTAGTGTTAATCCCTACTTAAAAATTTACAGACTAAGCTTTCCTTTTTACTTATCCCCAGTTTGTTAGAAAACCAAATATAATTCTTATTTTCAAGTATTATAGCTAACCTCAGTTTCAGTTCCAGGCAGTATATCTACAAGTTTAAATTCAAATTCAAAAATTATATATACACAGTTTAACACTTTTCATGACAATTCAACAACATCATATCTTTTAAACAAAAAATAATAATAAAATCAGTTCTTGCAGAAAATCAAATTCGGATTCTTCGAATGAAAATAATCTTAAACATACAACCGTATTAAATCCTCTGTGTCCTTATACATTTTGTTCCTGCGCTGGTCCTTCATCTTGGGCAGTTCACCATCTTGTTTCTTGGTTCAATGGAATGAATTAGTTTATCATCCACAGTAAGTCAGTTCACAAACTTGTACAAAAACTTGACCAAGTCCCTTGGTATGATTTTGCAGAACTAATTCCCGACTACACGGTAGGGATTTTGGACACTCATCTCTATCGATATTGTCTCGTTATAGCTGCTGTGCATTATAGCCATAGTTTCAATAAATCTTTTATCGCTATTGTCTCTCCTCCGGGGTTTCACCCCGAGGGTTTCAAGTTAGTAGGGTAAAGATACTCATTACACTCTTAACAGTTCATGTCTTCAGCTTCTAATCAGTGCTGCGTTTCTCTCCTTGTCTGTCCTGTGTCCAGCCTGCCCGCCCTCGCATAGCGGTTTAAAAAAAAATTCTCCTTTTTTAAAAAATTGGTAAAACTTCGCTTTCATCCCTCCGCAGGTAGAACTTTCTAACATTACAGCTTTGTGTTTAATTAACCTGGGTTACATATGCAACATAATTTAGGGGAGACATAAGTGCTAAAAACTGAGCACTTTTTTCTCAAGAATATACTTTCTGAATTTGGGATTCTGGACTGATATCCCTTGTGATTATTTGGTTGTTTTGCATGTCGTCT
The DNA here is from genome assembly GCF_963921235.1 of Mobula hypostoma. NCBI lineage: Eukaryota > Metazoa > Chordata > Chondrichthyes > Myliobatiformes > Myliobatidae > Mobula > Mobula hypostoma. Next base: position 110,119,796 of record NC_086099.1, on the reverse strand, counting down.
CCTTGCACATGTCTCTGCCTCTGGAGAACAAAAGATAGAAATTTATCTGGTACATATTGACATCTAAACACATTGCTGTAGTCCAGTGAAAAGTGTTTCTTTTCTCACTTAAATATAAGTTCATGGACATGCTCAGAGGGTATATTTATTTTTACACTGGAAGGGCTGATGACAACAGAACAGAACTGCAGAGAAGGACTTTGGGAAAGGGAACATGGTGAATGGGTTAATTATAGAAACAAATTCTTTTGGTTCTATAAGTCTGTAGATTGTATCAGAAAATGAAAAGGAATTGAGGGTGAGATGGGGCTGCACTACATTTGTTTCTGAGTAAAAACTGGTACAGATCTTAATGACAGCAGTCAGAAAATAGGCAGGTAGCCATAAGTACATGTAGGTTGGTGTGTTCAGGTTAAATCTATTGCTTTATTACAAAACTCTGTGGTGTCCTGAAAACCATTGTAAAATCAGAACAGAATATGACACGGACCCTGGCACACAAACTCAAATGTTATTTCTTTAGGGGTGAAGTAATGTTTATTTCACATCATGTAATGTTCAGTTTGGCTCAAGGTTTCTTGTGCCCTCAGATGCTTAACAACATGACCTTGAACCTGCTGCCAAGATGTAATCTGGAGTAGCACTGTAGGCATTGGGCTCAACATCTTTTGAGGTTTCATGGGTTAGAGAATCATTTGAGGAATGTGCAAAATTTGATTTCTTGTCTGAATCCAGTTTAATTATCTAGAGTAGATAGATTTAGTTTCCTTTCTCGCTGTGCATATATTGTTTCTTGGGAATTGATTATCAGTGCCAAGGCCTGTATCTAGATCTTATCTTTGCTTTGGAGAGACTTCTTTTACTACAACTGTAAGGCTGATTGATGAGGTCACTCTTCAACACTTCTGAAGAATGAAAGCACTTTCATTTATAGTGTCCTTCAAAACTGCAGGATGGTCCATAAAATTCTTTCAAGCGCACTCATTTGGGATGAAATGACAGGGGATGTGGGAATGTGTGAGGTCATGCATTTTGGTGAGGGGTAACAAATGGCAGTGTATTATCAAAATGGAAGGAAACTACAAATGAGTGATTTTTGGAAGTACTTAGGCTATCCTGGGCATGAGTCACAAAATCTTCCCAAGCACAACAAGTAGTTAAAATGGCAAATGGCATATAAACTTTTATTGCAAAAGATTTGGAACTTAGACATAAGGAAATGCTGTTACAATTGTGGGTGGTGTCATTGAGCACCCAATTTTGGTTCCTTTGCCTGAGAAAGGTAAGGTGCCATGGAAACAGTTCAATGGAGGTTCACTAGGATAATTCCTAGGAATAAAGCATTTTTCTATCAAGAGAGATGAAACAAGCTAATTCTTTATTGTTTAGAAGAATGAGGGGTGATCTTATTGAAATACACAGGATTCACAGGGGCATGACAAGACAGATATGTGTTTTACTAATGGAAGTATGTCAAATGGGAGGAAATAGTTCAAGAAAAGTGGTCAGTCATTTAAAACGGAGGTAACTAGACATTCCTTTTTGAAATAAGGAGTGAGCAGTGAGGAATTCTATATTTGCAGAATTGTGGAGGCTAGCTCATGAGATGTATTAATATAGAGGTAGATACTTTTTTAATCTCAGCGATCTGTACATGGAGAGAATTGAGGCCAAGTGTTGATCAGTCATAATCTATTCGGATAACAGGACAGGCTTGAGAAACCAGGTGGCTTACTCCACCACCTAATTTTTGGTGTTCACAAGTTCTCCCAGGTCCACCTTTTAGCCTGTCACTGAGGAATGAAAGAACCCATGCATTGGATTGGTCCTTGAAATCTTTCTTTTCTTGTACACTGGAACTTTCGTCTCAGTGATAGCTATGTTTTTTCCCTGGGTTTTGCTTAACTCTACCTTGCAAGTATGCCATTGCAGAAATGTGGTTTTGTTTTTCTTTATAATGTCTTCATCAGCATTCACCTTGAGACCTGGTTGAGAGAGATTCTTCAAAGATTCAAAAAATATATTAATTATACAGCCTTAAGGTGTATCTGCTTACAGGCATCCAAACAGCAAGAAATCCAACTAACCCAATTTAAAAAATAAAGACCAAACCACAATGCACAAAGAAAGAGAAACATAAAACACAAATCATGCAAACAGTGTTCTGAACCAAACTGATATCTGAAAGCCTCAGCATCAGTTCATCATATTAACGGGACAAATCGCTGCAAAGCTTGCAGAATGAAGCAGAGCAGTTCGGGACAGTCTCGCAGACTCAGCACAGAGGATAGAGAAGTGAATATCATGGGAGAGCAAGTGAAATTGTCCCAGCTGTCCTGACATGCTGCCTTTCAGTCTATCTGGACCAACGTTTAAATTGTCCAAACCATGAATCGAACCTCGCATTGGGACCCAGGCCCCAGCACAGAAAAATGCCCTGGGCCTAGACTAGCACCCAGTAATTCATTCCGGGTCTAGGTTTCACCACCCAAGCCGAAGCCAACCTCTACCTCTCCAAATTGGCTTGGTTCTTAGAGCAATCCAAGCTTGCATCTGGGTTATTTGAATGGGCATAGAAACTCCTCTGCCTAGACTCCTCCTTTCTGAGTTGCTCACTCCATCTGCATTAATTCTGCAGCACACGAGTGTGGCTCATCTCTCAAACTTGCTTCGCTCACTTCCTCAATGTTTGCTGGTGATAGGTCATCACAATTTACTTCAGAAAAGGTGTTATTAGTAATGTTTTTAGTTGAATTCCTTGCCTTTCGAACTGCCAGTAAGCTGTCGCATACACTTAGCACCATCTTTCACCTTTTCCAATGGATACTTGCTGCTATACTTTCTCTAGGGATCTCATCAAACTTTTGCTGAAATACATTTTAGCATACTCTAATGTTTAAAAAAGTAGATATTGGAACTTGTATTGCTAAATGTATGTTAAATTTACTCAACAGTAAAGATACCTTATTGTTTTCCTTCAAGGACATATTTCTGCCATTAATGTGCTGAAAACTTGATATTAAATCAGAAAGGATTTTTCCCAGAGTTGGAGTTTGCTAGTGGATCCTAACAATTATCTGATTCAAGGTTTGCGGTTGAAGGGTGTCTATATCCATCTTTTAAACTTCCACCTTGTGATTGAGTTCTACCATTTGGCAGAATCAGTGCCTGTTTCTGCTCAGTCTCTGAGAATTCTCTTTCAATTGAATGGTACTCTGGGGAGAGTGATTGGGATGTGGTCCGGGAGGGGAAAGGTCATTAATATCTATTGGGGAGACTGATGTGATGGTAAAGATCCTTAAATTATCTCATCGGTTCCACCCAGACATCCCAGGTACATTTGGATTGACTGGTGACATGGATAATGAGGTTTGATGTGGTTGATGTAGGCTTTAATTGGGGCTAGTCAAGGTTCCACATGTAACGTTAATCCATCAGATAAAAGCCATGGATTTAGAGGAACTTGGTGATGGGAAGCAGAGGGTGATGTTCAAGCATGTATTGTCTTTTGAAAACTTGTTTGTAACTAGTGGTATCCCACAGTGATCTATGAAAATAACTTTGGAAAAAGTCTGTCTACAGAAAACAACCTGATGTGCAGAGGAATAGAAAAAGGAGTTTAATTTTAAAAATGTGAGGTAACACGTTTTAAAAATTAAAGGTTAACTGATTAGCAATGGAAAGCAGGACCCTGGGAAATACTAGAAGAACATAGGTCTTTAGTATATTTGTCTAAGGATCCTGAAGGCAGCGGCACAGGTAGGTAAGCTGGTGGAAATGAACAAATGACATGCTCGCCTTCATATGCTGGTGCATAGAATATAAGCGTTTGGTATCATGTTGCAACTTTACAAAGCACTACTAATTCGACCGCAGTTCAGGTTCCCACGTTATGGGAAGGATGTGATGACACTGAAGAGAGTGGACAGGAGATTCGCCAGGATGTTACTTGAAGTGGAATGTTTTAGCAATAAGGAGAGAGTAAATGTGCTGAGACTGTTTTCCTTCAGAGGGGCGAGGCCTAAGGAGTGATCTAATACAGCTCAGGAAAATGATGAGTGCAATAACCAGAGTAGATTGTAATAAACACTCTTCCCCTCAGCAAAGGTGTATGTAATGAGAGGGGACAAGTTTAAGGTAGGGGCTGAAAGATTAAGAGGGGGCATGTGAATTTATTTTTTACACTGAGATGCTTGGAAACTAAAATGCACTGCCTGAGGGAGGTCAGAGCAAACCCTTTCAACTGACACCTGAAATGCCTTGGCATAGAAGGCTACAACCTGGAGCGAGAAAATGGGTAAGTGTAGATTCAGATTCAGGCTCTTTTATTTATCACGTTACTTTACAACATACAGTGAAATACATTGTTTGCACTAACAACTGACACAACCTAAGGATGTGCTGAGGGCAGTAGACGAGTGTCACCTCGCATTAGACCACAACAAAGCAATGTCCACAATGGTCAGCAGAACTCCAGAAGCAACAACAAACAAATAACAGTAGAACAAGTCCCTTTCCACTCTCTCTCACACACACACACCCCATAAGACACAGACACACACTCACACTCATTGACAGAGACAGAGACAGACAGACAGACATGCCATCCCCTGGCTGCAGTCTGGGCTGCCTCCGTGCCTTCAGCCTGCAGTGAACTCAGACTGCCAGACCCTGGAACCCGGACTTCCAACCAACCGTCGGTATCAACCCCATGATGATGGAACCTGAACTCCAAGCCTCAGACTTTGTACTCACCATTGCATGCGTAGCAAGTCACCTGTGTCTCCTGTTTGCATAGACCAATACCGAGACCCTCCAACCTGGTAGGGGATCCTAGCAACACACACAGAATGTTGGAGGAACTCAGCAGGCCAGGCAGCATCAATGGATAAGAGTGAACAGTCAATGTTTCTGGCTGAGACCCTTCATCAGGGTTCCTAGCAGCTCCACCAGCCCACATCCTCGCTGTTCATTGTCCAGAGCACTTGTCCGCCAAACATCTGTCCACAGATGTCCTTCCTCACATGTCCACATTGCTGGCCTTTGAACACAGAATGCATAGCGTGGAGCAAAGGGCTGGGCTCTAGCCCGACCGCTAACTCAGCCATATCCCTGTAGATAGATACCTGATGACCATTATGGGCACAATGGCCTGGAAGGAATGTGTGCTACAACTCTCTGACTGTGGGAGGTTAGAAGCAGCAATTGGATGACTCAGGTGAAGTTAATACCCAAAAAAGCCGTAAATTGTATTAGTTTCAAACTTTGTATTTTCATTTACTGTGGTCTTTCAAAAACTATATAACCATATAACAATTACAGCACAGAAACAGGCCATCTCGGCCTTTCTGGTCCGTGCCGAACGCTTGCTCTCACCTAGTCCCATCTACCTGCACTCAGTCCATAACCCTCCATTCCTTTCCTGTCCATATACCTATCCAATTTTTTTTTATATGACAAAATCGAACCTGCCTCTACCATTTCTACTGGAAGCTCGTTCCACACAGCTACCAGTCTCTGAGTAAGGAAGTTCCCACTCTTGTTACCTCTAAACTTTTGCCCCTTAACTCTCAACTCATGTCCTCTTGTTTGAATCTCCCCTACTTTCAATGAAAAAAGCCTATCCATGTCAACTCTATCTATCCCCCTCATAATTTTAAATACCTCTATCAAGTCCCCCCTCAACCTTCAAAGAATAAAGACCTAACTTGTTCAGCCTTTCTCCGTAACTTAGGTGCTGAAACCCAGGTAACATTCTGGTAAATCTCATCTGTACTCTCTCTATTTTGTTGAGGTCTTCTGCTATAATTCGGTGAACAGAACTGTACACAATACTTCAAATTTGGCCTCACCAATGCCTTGTACAATTTTAACATTACATCCCAACTCCTATATTCAATGCTCTGATTTATAAAGGCCAGCATACCAAAAGCTTTCTTCACCACCCTATCCACATGAGATTCCACCTTCAGGGAACTATGCACCATTTTACCTAGCTCCCTCTGTTCTATTGATTCCTCAATGCCCTACCATTTACCATGTATGTCCTATTTTGATTAGTCTTACCAAAATATAGCACCTCACATTTATCAGCATTAAACTCCATCTGCCATCTTTCAGCCCACTCTTCTAACTGGCCTAAATCTCTCTGCAAGCTTTGAAAACCTACTTCATTATCCACAACGCCACCCATCTTAGTATCATCTGCATACTTACTAATCCAATTTACCACCCCATCATCCGGATCATTAATGTATATGACAAACAACATTGGACCCAGCACAGATCCCTGAGGCACACCACTAGTCACCGGCCTCCAACCTGACTCACAGTTATCCACCACTACTCTCTGGCATCTCCCATTCAGCCACTGTTGAATCCATTTTACTACTTCAATATTAATACCTAACGATTGAAACTTCCTAACTAACCTTCCATGTGGAACCTCGTCAAAGGCCTTACTGAAGTCCATATAGACAACCTCCATTGCTTTACCCTCATCAATTTTCCCAGTAACCTCTTCAAAAAATTCAATGGATTTGTCAAACATGACCTTCCACGCACAAATCCATGTTGACTGTTCCTAATCAGACCCTGTCTATCCAGATAATTATATATACCATCTCTAAGAATTCTTTCCATCAATTTATCCACCACTGATGTCAAATTTACAGGCCGATAATTGCTAGGTTTACTCTTAGAATCCTTTTTAAACAATGGAACAACATGAGCAGTACGCCAATCCTCTGGCACCATCCCCGTTTCTAATGACATTTGAAATATTTCTGTCAGAGCCCCTGCTATTTCTACAATAACTTCCCTCAAGGTCCTAAAAATATCCTGTCAGCACCCGGAGACTTACCCGCTTTTATATTCCTTAAGCGTGCTAGTACTTCCTCTTCTTTAAACATCATAGTTTCCATAACTACCCTACTTGTTTCCCTTACCTTACACAATTCAACATCCTCCTCCTGAGTGAATACTGAAGAAAAGAAATTGTTCAAAATCTCCCCCATCTCTTTTGGCTCCGTACATAGCTGTCCATTCTGATACTCTAAGGCAGCTGTCCCCAACCACCGGGCTGCAGAGCATGTGCTACCGGGCTGCGAGGAAACAATATGATTTGGTGATATGAGTCAGCTACACCTCTCCTCATTCCCTGTCACACCCACTGTTGAGCTTGAACGCACGCGAGGTCATTACCCGTGTGTCATCCATGTCAGCGCGGGAAGAAGATCAACTCCTCGAGCTTGCAAATGACGGCGGGCTGAAAAGTATGTTTGACATAACATCTCTGCCGGCATTCTGGATCAAAGTCAAGGCTGAAAATCCTGAGATAGCCATGAATGCACTGAAAACATTGTGTCCATTTCCAACATTTTCCTGCGAAGTGGAGTTTACTGCAATGAATGCAACAAAAACTAAATTGCGGAATAGACTGGACATAAGGAACCCCCTTCGAGTATCGCTGTCTCCCATCACCCCTCGATAGGACCGTCTTGTTGCAGGGAAACAAGCCCAGGGCTCCCACTGATTCAGCAATATTGGTGTGTTGCAATGATTTTATATGTTCATACGGGGAAAATATGCACTGTGTGTTTAATTTCCAAACATTACTTAAAATGTTATGATGCTATTGACTTGTAAGTGACTTATATAACTATATAACAATTACAACACAGAAACAGGCCATCTCAGCCCTTCTAGTCCGTACCGAACGCTACTCTCACCTAGTCCCACTGACCTGCACTCAGCCCATAACCCTCCTTTCCTTTCCTGCCCATATACCTATCCAATTTTTCTTTAAATGATGATATCGAACCTGCCTCTACCACTTCTACTGGAAGTTCGTTCAACACTTACTTCAAGCTCCCCTGTCCTCCCCTGATAATTGACTTACCGCTATATTCATGCGAGGAAAATATACGCTGTGTGTTTAATATTAAATTCGTTAGATAAACCCTTTTAGAAATGAAATTGAGTGTATTAGCCACTTATCACCTATATTCCGATCATGATCCCCCCCCCGAACAGATTTGCAAAAAACGATTTGCAGGGAAAAAAATCGGCAGGTACACACATACACACTGGTGCACATGCAAGGCTTCAAGATCATTGTAATCTTTCCCTGGGTAAACACAACGTATTTGACTGCTACTCTTGTCCGTTGGCAACCCTACCACCACCACCACGCCCGCCCCCCTCCCCCCCCCGCCGGGTCGGACGGTCCACAAGAATATTGTCAATATTAAACCGGTCCAGAGTGCAAAAAAGGTTGGGACCCCTGCTCTAAGGGACCAATTTTATCCCTCACTATCCTTTTGCTATTAATATAACTGTAGAAACCCTTTGGATTTATTTTCACCTTACTTGCCAAAGCAGCCTCGTATCTTCTTTTAGCTTTTCTAATTTCTTTCTTAAGATTCTTTTTACATTCTTTATGTTCCTCAAGCACCTCATTAACTCCAAGCTGCCTATATTTATTGTAGATCCCTCTCTTTTTCCGAACCAAGTTTCCTATATCCCTTGAAAACCATGGCTCTCTCAAACTTTTAACCTTTCCTTTCAACCTAACAGTAACATAAAGATTCTGTACCCTCAAAATTTCACCTTTAAATGACCTCCATTTCTCTATTACATCCTTCCTATAAAACAAATTATCCCAATCCACTCCTTCTAAATCCTTTTGCATCTCCTCAAAGTTAGCCTTTCTCCATTCAAAAATCTCAACCCTGGGTCCAGTCCTATCCTTCTCCATAATTACATTGAAACTAATGGCATTGTGATCACTGGACCTGAAGTGCTCCCCAACACATACCTCCGTCACCTGACCTATCTCATCCCCTAACAGGAGATCCAACACTGCCCCTTCTCTAGTTGGTACCTCTATGTATTGCTGCAAAAAACTATCTTGCACACATTTTACAAACTCCAAACCATCTAGCCCTTTTAAAGATTGGCTTCCCAGTCTATATGCGGAAAATTAAAATCTCTCACAATCACAACCTTGTGCTTACGACAAATATCTGCTATCTCCTGTTATGTACCCCGTAACTGGATTGCCAATCCAGCAGAAATGGATCACTCAGTTGGAGTCTGGAGTACTAGAACTAAGAAAGTTTTATTAAAGGAACAAGCAACACAGTAATCGAAAGGATAATAAATGCAACAGTTCAGCGATGCTAAACACATGTGCACAGAATTAAGATAACAGCATCAATCAAGCTCTATCGTTGTCTAGGGGTAAATGACCAAATTTCAAAGTGACTCAAAGTTCAGTCCAGTTTAGTAGTTCAGTTCGCAGTAATCGTTGCCATGGCGATGGACAACGTGGGGCAAGAGAGAGATAGAACAGGAACAACTGATCATTCAGAACGGCTTCACTCACAGACCAGCGGGATGGCTCACAAGCAGCTTTTGGGCGGGTCCTTGGTGATGTCACCTGAGGTCACCGACTGTGACCCCTCCTCCAGATGCGGTCGATCCTCTGCAGTGAACCCGGCACCCAGGCAAGGGCGGACACACACCGGGTTCCCGCTGATCGTACCTTTCCACCCTGGCCGTTGTCTAGTACTTCTCACCGACTCGTGAGAGGCGTACCGCTTCCAGGGTCTCGTTACCTCGGGTGTCGTGTGTGTCTGCCTTAGCGAACCTGTCCCTTTTTATCCCCCTGCTGGGGCATCGCCTGTCCACCACTTCAAACAGTTCAGGGTTCAAAGGGGGAGCCGCTCCAGACAGCTCTCTCTCCCCCGTTCCTTCATTACACATCTCCAGACGCTGCTCCATTGTTCCTTATCTCTCCTTCCCCTGAGGGCAGGTGGCAGACCACTTGCTGATGTCACTGATGCTAACCCAGGCCAGCAAACATCTTAATTTTATGTGTATTCTCGTCACACTCCTTACAAATTTGCTCTTCCAATTCTCACTCCCCAATAGGTGGTCTATAATACACCCCTATAAGTGTTACTACACCTTTCCCATTCCTCAATTTCACCCAAATAGCCTCCTTAGATGAGCCCTCTAATCTATCCTGCCAAAGCACCACTGTAATATTTTCTTTAACAAGCAATGCAACACCTCCCCCTCTTGCCCCTCCAATTCTATCACACCTGAAGCAATGAAATCCAGGAATATTTAGTTGCCAATCACACCCCTCCTGCAACCATGTTTCACTAATAGCTACAACATCATATTTCCAGGTATCAATCCATGCTTTAAGCTCATCCACCTAGCATTAAAATAGATGTATTTAAGAAACTCTCCATCTCTTACTCTCTGTTTATCCCTAACGGTGTAAACAACTTGATTATCTTTTCCTTCCTTCTCCCCTACATCTTCTGTCTGAGCGCTCCCCGTCTCTGTCACCTGCCTATCCTCCCTCACACACTGTCTACTAGCTTTCTTTATTTGTGAACTAACCTCCTCTCTCCTAGTCTCTTCGATTTGATTCCAACCCTCCCAACCATTCTAGTTTAAAGTCTCCCCAGTAGCCTTTGCAAATCTCCCCACTAGGATATTGGTCCCCCTAGGATTCAAGTGCAACCTGTCCTTTTCGTACAGGTCACACCTGCCCCAAAAGAAGTCCCAAAAAATTGTTAACAACAAAACATTGTTGTTAATATTGTAACATTCTAAGCAAAAAAGTTCACTCATTCTGATCAACAAATATTCAACAAATGCTTTGACCTTTTTCGAACCATAGCAGTCTATGTGACTCCTGTGACAATGTTAAAGGAAGAAAGAACTTGTAGTCAAAATTTTCAAAGGACAACCCAGAGGCATTCTTTTTCTCTTTGTGCTCATCGCTTGGAGAGCATTTATTTTATCTTAGAAACCTGTGACATGCTTTCAGCAAGTTCTTATTTATTCTTGTCACACCAGATAAGCTTGATAGAAATGTTTTCTTTTTGCAATTTGCCTTGGTACCTATATTTTGAAGTGATTCAAACTGCTAAAAATGATCAGCTTCATGAAAACATACCATGATGTAGTCTGGGCTTTGGCCAGCTCTGACCTTTAGTTGTTGATACTTCAGTAATCACAGTAGGATATCAGCTATATCAGTGGGAAGGAGTAGAGCAGTCAATCCAACCCCACCATTCTGTATGATCATGGCTGATCTGTCCCAGGCCTCCTCACTTCCTCTATGTCATTTCCCAAAGGCTATTAGTTCCCTGCTTTTTCAAAAATTGACCTACTTCTTCCTTCAACAATGCCCAATGATCGAGCCTCGACAAACATCTGGGACAAAGATTTCTGTCTCCTGTGAGAAGTACCCATGCATCTCAATGACCACTTCATCACTTTGTAACTATGTCTCCTTGTTTGAGGTTCTCCCACTGTTAGACAGCTACACCTTGTGCCACCTCAGGAGCTGATATGTTACAATAAGATCATCCCTCCTTCGTCTAACCTCCAAGTATTTTCCTAATTTCTGTTTTAATTCAATTCTTGCCTTAATTTCTGCTGCTCATTCTTTCACCCTAGCAGTGAATGGATTTATACTATTTTATAAGTATATTCTGTTCAAGGGAGTAACTAGAGAAAGACAATAGACAATAGGTGCAGGAGTAGGCCATTCAGCCCTTCGAGCCAGCACCACCATTCACTGTGATCATGGCTGATCATTCACAATCAGTACCCTTTTCCTGCCTTCTCCACATATCCCTTCACTCCGCTATCTTTAAGAGCTCTATCTAACTCTTTCTTGAAAGAATCCAGAGAATTGGCCTCCACTGCCTTCTGAGGCAGAGCATTCCACAGAACCACAACCCTCTGTGTGAAAAAGATTATCCTCAACTCTGTTCTAAATTGTCTTATCTTTTATGAAGTGAACATAACCAAGACATTTTTATATATACCTATTGTAATTTATAGTATTATAAAATTACTGTGCATTGCAATGTATTGCTGCTGCAAAGCAACAAATTCTGAGTGGCAAAGATTCGTTGCCTTGCAAAGTTGACTCATCCAACTGCAGAGCAAATTCTTTTGTCCTAAGTACATTGCCCAATGCATCTTTCTTAGACATTTCATCTACTCATCTTTGAACAGAGTTGTCGCTGTGTAAAATTGCTTTAATTATTTTGTCTGGTGACATACAAAACTGTACTCAGAAGCTTCCTTACTGCTGGCACATGGACACTAGGGTCAAAGCAGTGTATGGAGCCACAGGAAGTATCATAGAATTGTCCAAATAGAATTAAGATATTTGTTCCACCACAGCCATCTGATCCTTTTGGGCAGTATGCACATCCCATTTGTATGCACTAGGTTTCTGACCTTCTACGCCTTGCCTATATGAGTGCTTATTTAAATGTCACTTAAATATAGTGATTGCATCTGATTTTACCACATCCTCCAGCAGCAAGTTCCAGATATCAACTATCCTTTGGACAAAAAATCTTATCCTTAAAGCCAGTTTAAAACCTTTTACTCTCAGCTTAAAATTACCTCCTCATTTTTGGAACCTCTACCATGGGAAAAAGATTCTGACATTTTCTCCTCTCTCTGCCTCTCATACTTTTATCTACTTCTATCAGTTCAGCCATCAGCCTATTTTGGTCCAAGGAAAACAAACCCCATCTATCCAATCTCTATTCATAGCTAAAGTGCTCCAATCCTGGTGAATCTCCTCTACATTGTCTCTAGTGTTTCTCCTATTGTGTGCGACCAGAACTGCACATAATACTCCAACTGCAAACTAGCCAAAGTTCTATAACATGGTTGCATCATGACCCGAATTTGGTATTCTGTGCCTTGCCCTACACTGACATGGAGGGTCTGAGCACTGTGACTAACAGCATATTTTGATGCCTTCCTGATCACGGCAAAGGACTACAACAACTCAGCTTGAGGATTCTCTGATAAACAACCTCCTGCGGGCCTAGAGAAGCCAATATCCTTCACCACTGTAACACCAGCATCAAGAATACTTACCGTGCCATCTCATGCCTGTAGTTTGGCAGAACTGAGCTCCTGGCTTCACTTATAGGCTGAGAATCAGGACAAAGGAGGGCACACTTGTTTGGACGCAGAGAATATGTGTGACATGAACTTAATTCTTCAGTATTTACCAAGGAAAAGGATATGGAGGACCAGGCAATCAGTGCTGAGTGTATAAATATAATAGGGAATTTAGAGGTCAGGAGGAGGAAGTGTTGGGCCTCCTAATGAGTATGACAGTAGTTAAGTCCCCAGGGCCTTATTGGATTTGGCTACTGAAGCAGGCAAGGGATGAGATTGATGACCCTTTGATCAGTGCTTACTTGTCCTCTCTAGTCACAGATGAAGTCTCGGAGGACTGGCGAGCGGCTAATGTTGTATCTGTATTTAAGAATCTATTTGAGATCTCATTGAAACTGACCAAATATTGAAAGCACTAGATGTGGAGAGGATGTTTCCTATGGTGGGTGCATGCAGAACTAGAGGACACAGCCTCAAAATTAAGGGGTGACTTTTTGAAACAGAGGTAAGGAGAATTTTTTTTGAGCCAGAGTGTAGTGAATCTGTGGAATGTTCTGCCACAGACTGCGGTGGAGGCCAAGTCAATGGGTATACTTAAGGGTAAAGTTGATCATTTCCTGATCAGTCAGGGCATCAAAGGATATGGTGAGAAGGGAGGTGTATGGGGTTGAGAGGGATCCGCGATCAGCCATGATGAAATGGTCGAGCAGACTTGATGGGCTGAATGGCCTCATTCTCCTCCTATGTCTTACGGTCTTAAGAAGGGAACAAGGGAAAATCCTGAGAACTATAGATTGGTGAGTCTCTTGTCAGTTATAGGAAAACCGCTGGAGAAAATTCTCATGGATAGGATATATGAGCATTTGGAAACGCGTAGCCTAATCAGGGAGATTGTGCAGGGTAGATTGTGCCTTACCAACTTGGTATAGTTTTTTGACAAGGTGACAAGAGAGATTGATGAGGGTAGGGCAGTGGATGCTGTCAACATGCATGAAGTTTGACGAAGTCCGTCATGGGAGGCTGATCCTGAAGACTAAGGTGCATGGGGAGCTACAGTCAATTGGCTGTTTGGATTCAGAACTGGCTTGCGCTTACAACTCAGAAGGTAGTGTTTGAAGGGACTTATTTGAGCTGGAGTTCCACAGGGATCTGTGCTGGCAACTTTGTGTTTGTAATGTACTGTATATAAATGACCTGGATGGAAATGTAGACGCGTGGGTTAGTAAATTTGTGAATGATACCAAGATTGTTGGAGTTGTGGATAGTGTAGATGACTGGCAAAGAAGACAGCACAATGTAGATCAGTTGCCGATATGGGCTGAGAAATGACAGATGGAGTTTAATCCAGATAGATGTGAAGTGTTACATCTCAGTAGGGCAAATGCAAACAGGCAGTACACTGTTAAGGGCAGGGCCCTTATAGTGTTGCTGAGCAGAGAGATCTTGAGATCCAAGTTCAGACCTCCTTGAAAGTGACTACACCAGCCGATAAGGTGGTCAAGAAGGCTTATGGAATGCTTGTTTTTATTAGCCGAGGCACTGAGTTCAAAAGTCAGGAGGTAATGTTGCAACTTTATAGAACTCTGTTTAGACCACATCTGGAGTATTGAGTACAGTTCTAGTCTGGCCTCTATAGGAAGGATGTAGAGGCTTTGGAGAGGGTGCAGATGAGATTTACCAGGATGCTCACTGGTTTGGAAAGCATGTGCTATTATGAAAGGATGGATAAATGTGGGTTGTTTTCTCTGGAGTGTGAGAAGCTTAGGGGAGATAAGATAGAGGTTTACAAGATTATGAGAGACATAGATAGAGTAGACAGAGAGTATCTGTTTCCTAGGTTTGAAATGTCTAACACCAGATGGTATGCAGAGGGGGTAAGTTTTTCCTCAGAGAGGAGTGGATGCCTGGGATGCTCTGCCTGGTTATGGTGATGGAGGCAGATACATTAGAGGCTCTCATGAGATGCTTGGATTGGCAGCTGGATGCAATGAAGATGGAGGGATATAGACATGGTGGAGGCAGGAGGGATTAGTGCTTGGGTGTTTTTGATTTGCTTTTCTGCTGGTTTGGCACAACAATGGAGGCATGGGTGGAGCCTGTGTGCTGTTCTAGAATCTTAACATTATGAACCCAGGATTCAACAGAAAGGCAGACAGTTGATTTGTAAAAACAAATCTTATTGTATGATCATTTTTAAAATCATGATTACAAAGCAGGTGCAGGTTGGGGAGTAATGAACTTGCTCTGTGAGATGCAACCTGGATCCTAATTTTTGATCAGGTAGTACTTATCTTGATTTGAATTGTTTGTGGGGATATTTAATTCCCAAAGCAGTTAGCGGTTAACGCAATTGTTGGCCTGGGTCATTTAGGTCAGAATGACAGATTTTCTTTCCAGAAAGAAATAAATGAAACTGATGGATTTTTACATAAATTCAGTAACTTAATTGTCAACATCCTTGTTCTTCCCTTTTTAATTTCAGAATATTAGATTATCTGAATAGAAAGCCTATGGGGTTATTCCAATACATGAATTACCCAGGGCTCTATCTACTTATCCAGTCAGTAACTTAACCATCATAGAACAAAATGACATACGTGTACTGAATCATAAGGAAGGTTATAACCTTTGGCAAATCTATATTCTTACTACATCTGCCCGAATGGCACAGACACTAAGGCTGATATCTCAGCCCTGGTTCAGTTCTGACCTGCAGCTGACCATTCGTGCTCTGATCATGTGCATTTCCTCCAGGTGCTGTGATCTCCTCCTGTATTCCAAAGTAGTGCAAGACTGGCTGCTGTAAATATTTCCCAGTATGGTGCTTGATAGAAGCTGAGGGCAGTTAATGGGAATTAGGGGAGAATAAAATGAGGTTATTGTAACTGGGTGGTTGGTTGTCATCATATATTCATTCATCAGAATATAATATAAATGATAAGTCTCTTGGCAGTGTGGAGGATCTGAGAGATCTTAGGTTCTGTGTCCATAGGATGCTCAAAGCTGCTGGACAGGATGAAAGTGTTGTTAGGAAGGTGGAAGGTGTGATGGCATCCATCAACCATGGTATTGAGTTCAAAAGCTGTGAGATAATGTTACAGCTATATAAGATCTTAGTTAAACCCCACTTGGAGTACTGTGCTCAGTTCTGGTCACCTCACTACAGGAAGGATGTGGATACTATAGAGACAGTGCAGAGGAGATTTACAAGGATGTTGCCTGGATTGGGAAGCATGCCTCATAAGAATATGTTGAGTGTACTTGGGCTTTTCTCCTTGGAGTGACGGAGGATGAGAGGTGACCTGTATAAGATGATGAGATATGGATAGTCAGAGACTATTTCTTAGGGCTGAAATGGCTACCACGAGGGGACACAGTTTTAAGGTGCTTGGAAATAGGGGATGTCAGGGGTATGTTTTTCACACAGAGAGTGGTGGGTGTGTGGAATGCACTGCCGGTGGTGGTGGTGGAAGTGGATACAATAGGGTCTTTTAAGAACCTCTTAGAGAGGGCTATGTGATAGGGAAATTCTAGGCAGTCTCTAGAATATGTTACATGGTCGGCACAACATTGTGGGCCGAAGGGCCTGTAATGTGCTGTAAATTTCTATGTCCTATGTTCTATTAAAGGGGCTATTCTCATGCTATGTGACTCAAGGGGTATATGGGGTGTCAGGGAGGGGTAGCACCTCTGGTGGGGGAACATGTTGTGTCCTTTTCAGGGTAGTTTGTCCACCTTTGGTC
Organism: Mobula hypostoma; assembly: GCF_963921235.1. Taxonomy (NCBI): domain Eukaryota; kingdom Metazoa; phylum Chordata; class Chondrichthyes; order Myliobatiformes; family Myliobatidae; genus Mobula; species Mobula hypostoma. Next base: position 110,103,087 of record NC_086099.1, on the reverse strand, counting down.
CCCACCTGGCACTCAGCTTTCACATGTGGCTCCTCATAGCTGTTTGCATGCGAGAGCAGCCACACCCCAGGCAATGGCTTTGACAAGCCGGCTAAACCAGGTGAGGGTAGCCGTTGGATCTCAAACCCTCAGTGAGATAGAGAGATGTCTATCCCAGCATGTGAAGACAGACTCCGGCAGATTGAGCGGACGAGACCAATGGAAAGTCCAACAGTCAGGAAGGTGGTCTCTGCAAGCATTGTGGAACGCGTAGACAAGACACAGAAGACATCCTGGTCATCCACTGCACCTAGTCCCATCTCCAGCCGTCTGGGCTCTGTCTTGCCACTGGAACCAGATGGGAATTAGGAAAAGAGAGTGAGGCTGACACTGCGCAACTCTCCCTCGCTTAAATCCAAATCAAGCGCTAGTCTCGACACCATCAAGCCGGCTGGTGGTGCAGTGACATCAGCGCCGGACTCCGGGAGCGAAGGTTCCCGAGTTCGAATCCAGTCCCCGCTCCCGGGCATGCATTCCATCCGTGCCAGGTTGAGTGCCGTGCTAGCAACTCGACTTCGTAAAAAAAAAGTACTAATTGTGTCAAGGTCTTCATTGATGACGATGGACGAACCTATGTGACTCTATGAAATAAGCCAGCTGGGGGAGCTTGGTGAAATTCACCATGACAGCAAACTCTAGCTTTTGCAAATGTTTTCAGCCGATCATTACATGAATGTTCATGGTGATTGTTATGTTGACAGCCACTGAGAATACATTCTTCTCACTGTTCTGAGACTGCAGTTATGGTTGCAATCACAGTTGATTCAAATAAGGAGATCCTCACTAAAGAATAAAAGATGTGGTTGGAGAATTTAAACCAAGGTAGCAGGGGATAGGAACCAAAGTGATAGGTCTGAGGATGGGGCAGTTGACATACATGTCTCTACAGTGTAGTGAGATTGTCAAGAAGGACAAGCAGGTGATCGGGCAAAATTGCTGTCAGTGGGTGAGTTGAGGTGTAACAAGGGGGCTAAACCGTAAAGGGTGATAAATAGAGGACTGAAGGCGTTATATTTGAATCTGCGTAGCATATGGAATAAGGTCTTATAGAGCAGTTAGAGATTGGTAGGTATGATGTTGTGGGCGTAACTGAATGATGGCTCAAAGATCATAGTGGGTAGCCCAACAATGAAGGATACACATGGTCACGTTTTATCGACAGGACAGGCAGGTAGGGAGAGGAGCTAAGGAGGCTCTTTTGGGAAAAAAATAAAGTCAAATTCTTAACAAGAGGTGACATAGATATGAAAATGTAGATTCCTTGTGGGTAGAATTAAGAAATTCCAAGGGTAAAAAGACCACAGTGGGAGTTATATACAGGTCCCCAAACATTAGTGTGGTGCTGTGATGAGGACTTACAAGTACCTGGTGGTGCACCTGGATGACAGACTTCAGTGAAGCACCAATACAAGAAGGACCAGAGTCACCTCTACTTCCTGAGGAGACTGAGGTCCTTTGGAGTATGCAGGCTTCTCCTTCACATATTCTGCCAGTCTGTTGTCACTAGTACAATCTTCTATATGGTGGTGTGCTGGGGCAATGGCATCAACACGGGTGATGCCAACAGGCTCAATAAACTAATTAGAAAAATTAGTTCTATTATAGGAGTCAAAGTGGACACACTGGAGGCTGTGGTAAAACAAAGGACCCTACAGAAAATCCTGGAAATGCCTGAACAATGTTCTCACTCTCTGCATGCTGCTTTGGCTGAACAGAGGAGCATTTTCAGTCATAAACTAAGACAACTGTGCTGCTCCAAAGAGTGCTATATGAGGTCATTCATACCCTTGGCCTTAACACTCTATAACCAGTCAACCTATAGCCGGGGAAGTGATGATATCCTCCTGTTAGACTGTTTGTGGTAACTTATTTTTTATTCTTTCTAGTTCTCTTCTAATATTTGTATATCTGTTCAAGTGTAATGCTACAGTGACACTGTCATTTCCTTTTGGATCAATAAAGTATCTATGTATCTATTAACCAGGATGTGGGATATAAATTTCAATGGGAAATAGAAAACATAGAAACATAGAAAATAGGTGCAGGAGTAGGCCATTCGGCCCTTCGAGTCTGCACCGCCATTTATTATGATCATGGCTGATCATCCAACCCAGAACCCCGCCCCAGCCTTCCCTCCATAACCCCTGACCCCCGTAGTCATGTAATAAGTGCAATGTTCAATTAGTCATGGGGGATTTCAATATGCAGGTAGATTAGAAAAATCAGAAAGTGCTGGATCCCAAGAGAGGGATTCCTACAAGATGGCTTTTTATAGCAGCTTGTGGTTGAGCCCACAAAGGAAAACAGAATTCTCGATTGGGTGTTGCGTAATAAAACAGATTTGGTAAGGGAGCTTAAGGTAAAGGAACACTTAGGAGACAGTGATTTAATATGATAGAATTCAGCCTGCAATTTTAGAGGGAGAGGATAAAGTGAGATATATCAGTATTATAGTGGAGTAAAGGGAATTACAGAAGCATGACAGATGAACTGACAAAAGTTGTTTAGAACGGAAAAATTGCAGGGATGACAACAGAACAGTAATGGCTGGAGTTTCTGGAGCAATTTGTAGGGTGCAAGACTCTGCAGATACTACTTCAAAATGAAAAAGATTCTAAAGGGAGGATGATGACAAGGGAAGTCAAAGACAGCAAAAAAAAACAAAAGAGAGGGCATATAATATAGCAAAAAAAAGTGGGAAGTTGGAGAATGGGAAGGCTTTTAATAGCTAACAGAAGACAGCTAAAAATATAAGGAGAGAAAAGAATAAATATGAAGTTAAGCTAGCCAATAATATAAGAGTTTTCAGATATATAAAGGGTAAAAGAGAGGTGAAATTGAATATTAGACCGCTGGAAAATGATGCTAGAGAGGTAATAATAGGGACAAAAAAAGACACAGACAAACTTAGTAACTATTTTGCATCAGTCTTCATTGTGGAATACACTAAAAGTGTGCCAGAAGTTTGAAGATATCAGGGGCACAAGTGAGTGCAGTCACTATTACTAAGGGAGGAGAAGGTGCTTGAGAAGCTGAAAAGTCTGAAATATTTAAGTCAACTGGACCAAGTGAACTCTATCCCAGAGTTCTGAAAGAAGTGGCTGAAGAGACTGTGAAGGCATTAGTAATGATTTTTCAAGAACCACTAGATTCTGGAATTGTTCTGAAGGATGGAAGATTGAAAATGTCACTCTACTCCTTTTTAAAAGGAAGGGAGGCAGAGGAAAGGAATTTATAGCAACACACAAAATACTGGAGGATTTCAGCAGGCCAGGCAGCATCTATGGAAAAGAGTAAACAGTCAGTATTTTGGGCTGAGACCCTTCATCAGTCCCAGTGAAGTGTTACAGTCCATAATTAAGGATGAGGTTTCAGGGTACTTGGAAGTATGCCAAAGGCAACATGATTTCCCTAAGGGGAAATTGTGCCAGACAATTCTGTTGGAGTTCTTTGAGGAAATAATAAGCAGGATAGACAAACGAGAATCAACAGATGCTATTTATTTGGATTTTCAGAAGGCTTCTCACAAGATGCCACACATGAGGCTGCTTAAGAAGATAGGAGCCCATGGTATAATGGCAAAGGTACTAGCATGGACAGCATATTAGTTGATTGGAAAGAAGCAAAGAGTTTGAATAAGGGGGGCCTATTCTGGTTAGCTGCTAGTGATTAGTTGTGTTCTGCAGGGGTCAGTATTGGAACCACTTCTTTTCGTGTTTCAATGATTTGGATAATGGAATTGATGGCTTTGTGGCCAAGTTTGCAGACGATAATAAGATAGGTGGTGAGGCAGGTCGTGTTCAGGAAGCAGGGAGTCTGCAGAAGGACTTGGACAGATTAAGAGAATCACTGGAGTTTAGAAGAATAAGGGAGGATCTCATTGAAACATTAAACATTGAAAGACCTGGATACAGTGTATGTGGAGAGGATGCTTCATATTGTAGGTGAGCCTAGGACCAGAGTACACAGCCTCAAAATAGAGGGGCATCCATTTAGAAGAGAGATGAAAAGGAATTTCTTTAGCCAGTGGGTAGTGAATCTGTGAAATTCCTTGCCATGTATAGCTGTGGGAGCCTAGTCATTAGGTATATTTAAAGGGTAGGTCGATAGGTTCTTGATTATTCAGGATATTAAAGGTTACGTGGAAAAGGCAGGAGAATGGAATTGAAAGGGATAATAAATCAGCCCTGATCAAATGGCAGAGGAGGCGCATTTGGTTGAGTATCTAATTCTTCTCCTAAGGTCTTGTGTTCTTAATTGCTCCTTGAGTATTTATGGCTGTGTTTATGGCTCCACAGAGCAGCTCTTACTCCCCCTCCGATTGCTACAGGTTCTGCTCATTCTTCCAATCATGTTGTAAGCCAGCAGGAGAACCTACTGATTACTACTATCTATCTATCTTTTGCAGAACTCCTGAAGTCGAGACAATCTGACATTGCAATCAACATTACACTCTGAATTTAGGTAATTTAAAGGAACATAAGAAAAGACCAATCTCTTGTAGCTCTCCGTTCTAACAGCATCATAGACTTGTACAGCACAGAAACACCCACCCATGCTGACTGTGATGTTTAATCATGCTAATCTCATTTAGGCCATTTCCTTCCCATCCAAGCAGCTTTTTAATACTTGTAACTATATTTGCCTTTATTACCCTCTCTGGCAGCTCATTTCATTTATTACCCACCCAACTCTGTGTGGAAAAACTGGTCCCTCAGACCTCCTTTCAATTTCTTCCCTCATTTTAATCATTCACCCTTTCCTTTTTAACTTCTATTCTCTGGGGACAGCACTTTGACTATCTCCCCTATGTCCTTTAGTTTTAGACTCCCCATCACAGGAAAAAGACTCTATCAACTCATGTCTGCACTTCATGATTTTATTATAATTTCATAATGTCACCCCACAGCCTCCAGTGAGAATAAACCAGACTATACATTTTTCCTTATAAGGAAATCCCAGGCAACATTCTCTTCCAGCATACCCTTTCCAATGCCACCAAATCTAGATGGAACAAAGGCTGCATTCCGTATGCACTGATATGCGAAGACACTGGTGGCAAGATCTCCCCAATGCAACATTTTTATTTTCCTTAACTACAAAGGTAACTTTAAGTTAAAACTCCCAAGCAGGGGAGGATGAACCCTGGGCGCCCTCCCAAGGCTATGGTCAACATGCTCCTAGAAGACAGCGGCGTGGCTAATGTAGATGAACTGAGCACACTGAGCAGGGAGAGGGAGAAGTGGAGAGTCCATCATCGTACCCGACGCCGGCCCCCTAGGCCTGAGTCAAAGTAGTAGTAGTAGTTTTCATCAGTATTTTAGGTATGACAAATTATGCATTTACAATGGAAACACATCTTAACTGAACGTGCCAATTATGAACACCTTTGATTGGACAAAGCACTCAAAATGGAAGCATATCCCTTTAGAACAAAGACAAGGAGGAATTTCTTTCTCCAGAGGGTGGTGAATATGTTTGATTCATCAGCCGAGATGGCTGTACAGGCCAAATCATTGGGTATATTAAGTGGAAGTTGATGGGTTCTTGATTAGTAAGGTGGAAAACGTTATGCACAAAAGCAGAAGAAGGGATTGAGAGGGATTATAAATCCGCAGAGCATACTTGATGGGCTGAATGGCCTAATTCTGCTTCTGTGGTCTTGTGTTCTAAATAGAAAACATAGAAAATAGATGCAGGAGTAGGCCATTTGGCCCTTCGAGCCTGCACCACCATTTATTATGATCATGGCTGATCATCCAACTCAGAACCCTGCACCAACCTTCCCTCCATACCCTCTGATCCCCCTAGCCACAAGGGCCATATCTAACTCCCTCTTAAATATAGCCAATGAACTGGCCTCAACTGTTTCTTGTGGCAGAGAATTCCACAGATTCACCACTCTCTGTGTGAAGAAGTTTTTCCTAATCTCAGTCCTGAAGGGCTTCGCCTTTATCCTCAAATGGTGACCCCTCGTCCTCGACTTCCCCAACATCGGGAACAATCTTCCTGCATCTAGCCTGTCCAATCCCTTTAGGATTTTATACGATTCAATCAGATCCCCCCTCAATCTTCTAAATTCCAATGAGTACAAGCCTAGTTCATCCAGTCTTTCTTCATATGAAAATCCTGCCATCCCAGGAATCAATCTGGTGAACCTTCTTTGTACTCCCTCTATGGCAAGGATGTCTTTCCTCAGATTAGGGGACCAAAACTGCACACAATACTCCAGGTGTGGTCTCACCAAGGCCTTGTACAACTGCAGTAGTACCTCCCTGCTCCTGTACTCGAATCCTCTCGCTATAAATGCCAGCATACCATTCGCCTTTTTCACCGCCTGCTGTACCTGCATGCCCACTTTCAACGACTGGTGTATAATGATACCCAGGTCTCGTTGCACCTCCCCTTTTCCTAATCGGCCACCATTCAGATAATAATCTGTAAATACTGTTTATAGGTTACATTTGAAAACAGGTTCCTGTTTGTACTGATCTTACACTTAGTATTGACTGATTATCACTGCATATTCCAAACACTTCTTAGCAGCTGCATGAGAAATCAAACTCAAGGATACAGACCCAAATTTTAGATCCAGATGTTTTTAATATCATTGAAACAAAATGTCACAATAAAGGCTTCGGGGTTGGATTGAACTCATAGGTCAGGACTCTAATAATAGACAATTTTGACTCAACTACAGCAATGATCACACCAGGCATTGTCATAGTAGAGTAATAATCGGATTATTAAGGGTTAAAACAACTTTTCCCTCTGGGTCCAGAATTTTCACTGGTCAAATTGAATTTAATTTCATTGTGCACTATTAAATGAGAGAGAGATTTTTTGTTCCAACCATCTCAGTGGGTGGTATCAGAGGTGAAGGAAAACTGTTGCAAAGCATTAGTGATTTTTTCAAAGTAAAACTACTTTGAAAATCAAATATGAAAAGATGTTCACAATAAGAATATTGCAACAATTTGATGCCAGAACATATAATAGCACAAAATTATCTTGGTTGTCCCTGGGTATTATGAAGGGAATGAATAGCTGAATTTAGCGGACTCCATGTCCCAGAACCTGCTTGAGTCAACCTCCTTTAAGTAACACTGAAGCAGCTATGAGGCCTTCCTCATTTTGAGTAGCTTGTGGACATTATGGGATGAGGTCAAATAGATGGAAGTTCCATACGGCATTTAACAAATACAATTCTGCACATGGGGGTCAGATAAAGAAGCAAAGAGACAGAATTTTCTCCATGGGAAGTCTGATTTTCCATTGAAACTGGAACCTATAAGTGCAGAAGAATGTTTCTTGCATGAGCATTGGCTGGTGTAGGGTTCAATGTGCTGCTGGTTGGCATAAGTGTTCTGGAAATATTGACACACCATACAGTTTAAGCTGACCATTGTCATATAAAGAGCCATCTGAAGCTGATTTTCTCATGTGTTTCGATTTTTTTCTGAACTACCCATGATTAAGTGCGATTTCATGCAAAAGAGATTGCCAATGTCTGAATCCAGAGAGATAAATCAAGGTGTCCTAGAATTCTTCAAGCCAGTGCATGTTTGGCTGTGAATAAGCCATAGGGAGACTAGCTAAGACACAAAAAGGGTCTTATTCAATATGGCAGATCTTCTGGAGAATTTATTTCTCCTCCACACATGCTCAACAATATAGTGATGTTTTATATCTTCTAAGCACAAAGGCAATAGTAAACAATTAACTACATTTTCAATAATTATAATTACCCATGTCCATGAGACCATAAGACATAGAAGCAGAATTAGGCCATTCAGCCCATCAAGCCTGCTCCACCATTCCATCATGGCTGATCCCGGATCCCACTCAACCCCATACACCTGCCTTCTTGCCATATGCTTTTATGCCCTGACCGATCAGGAAACTATCAACTTCCACTTTAAATATACCCACGGACTTGGCCTCCACTGCAGCTGTGGCAGAGCATTCCACAGATTCACTACTCTCTGGCTAAAAAAATACCTCCTTAACTCTGTTCTAAAAGGTCGCCCCTCAATTTTGAGGCTGTGTCCTCCAGTTCTTGATACCCCCACCACTGGAAACATCCTCTCCACATCCACCCTATCTAGTCCTTTCAAAATTCGGTAGGTTTTAATGAGATCCCCTCCCGAATTCTTCTAAATTCCAGTGAATACAGGCCCAAAAATGCCAAATATTCCTCATATGTTAACCCCTTCATACCCGGAATCATCTTTGTGAACCTACTCTGGACTTCTTCCAGTCACAACACATCCTTTCTGAGATATGGGGCTCAAAACTGTTGACAATACTCCAAGTGTGGCCTGACTGGTATCTTATAAAGGCTCAGCATTATCTCCTTGCTTTTATATTCTATTCCCCTTGAAATAAATGCCAACGTTGCATTTGCCTTCTTTACCACAGACTCAACCTGTAAATTAACCTTCTGGGAGTCTTGCATAAGGACTCCCAAGTCCTTTTGCACCTCTGATGTTTGAACCTTCTCCCCATTTAGATAATAGTCTGCACTAGTTCCTTTTATCAAAATGCATTATCATACATTTCCCAACACTGTACTCCATCTGCCACTTTTTGCCCATTCTTCCAATTTGTCTAAGTCCTGCTGCAATCGTATTGCTTCCTCAGCACTACCTACTCCTCCACCTATCTTTGTATCATCCACAAACTTTGCCACAAAGCCATCAATTCCATTATCCAAATCACTGACAAACAATGTGAAAAGTAATGGTTCCAAAACTGACTCCTGAGGAACACCACTAGTCACCGGCAGCCAATCAGAAAAGGCCTCCTTTATTCCCACTCGCTACCTCCTGCCTGTCAGCCATTCCTCTATCCATGCCAGTATCTTTCCTGTAACACTATCGGATTTTATCTTGTTAAGCATCCTCATGTGTGGCACCTTATCAAATGCCTTCTGAAAATCCAAGTAAATGACATCTACTGCCTCTCGTTCGTCCATCCTACTTGTTACTTTCTCAAAGAACTCCAGCAGATTTGTCTGTCAGCTTGAACCAGTCTGGCTATTCTAAACTGACCTCTTTCATTAATGTGTCTGTACAACTACAAATCAATTAAAATAAAAGCACACACATGGGAGGGGAGTTTAATTCATGTATTCATGTTGCAGAGAGAGAGAGAGAGAGAGAGAGAGAGAGACAGAGAGACAGAGAGAGATCAACACCTTGTGTAGACAACAGATCAATCTGCTTGTGTAGTTATCAGTCCGTAATCAGTGTTAAGGGGAGTCATTGCGTTAAAAAGAAATAGATCCATACATTACAATTAACAAGGTGTTTGCAAGCATAGAACTGCCACTCACTAGATTTTTTTTGCTTACACGGCAGTCCCCGTAAACTATAGAGAACCCAGGAGACAGTCAAACCACCCCATCAGACACCAACGATCATTTCACAGTCAAAGTCACATCAATCACATTTTTCCCATTCTAATTTTTGGTCTGAATAACAAATGAACCCCTTGATCATGTTCACATGCTTTTATGCATCGAATGCTGCTACATGATTGACTGATTAGATACTTGCATAAACGAGCGGGTGTACAGTGTGCACCGAATAGTGGCCACTGAGTGCACATCTCTTTTGTTATAGTTTTGCAGAATAGTTCCCAAAACAGGTCAACAACCAGAATATTAACTGGCAAAATAGACATATCTTCAACATGTGACATAAGTGGTAGGAATATGGTTTCAATATCTTTTATTAACACATAACGTAAGTGTTAATTACAGGAGGTGGCCACTTAATACCTTCCTTGATCTCGTCATGTGAGTATTATTAAGGGTGAATTAATATACACATTATTGTATTGTATTCCCCTGACTTAATTAATCCCTGACAGCCACATAATTCCATAGCCCCAGAATTATTTCTAATAGTAGATCCTTCTTGCTGGTCACAGAATTTTTTTCAAACTGTGAGCTGGCAATTTGTATTCTTGTAATGTTCTTTGAGTATACCAAGTGCACGTCTTTTATTGGTTGGCATCTGGAGTGATGTCATTTGAGATGTAATACTTTTACCGAGGATGTGGCATAAAGCTTCACTAGTCTTACAAGCCTTATGAAGAGCACAGGTCCTGAATTGTGAAATATCACACCTTTACTGGATTTCTGCAGTCTGTTTCAGAATTATCTGAGGGGGCTGTCCCTCCACAGCAGCATTTCCTTTTTCCTCATTTTTGCCCCATTCACACTGCTAATAATTGAAAATACCCTCCCTCTATAGCATTGCCAGTTATCCATCCCAAATGATCACCTCTTCAGCTGAACACAGACATTTCTTATCCATGACACAGACTTATTAATAAATCCACAGCAGAGTTCCTTCCTTCTTTACTCTTCTTCACTCATCTCCACTGTTCTTCTTCTATGCCTTCCTGTCGTCCTATAGTCGATAGTCAATCAGCGTTATCAAAGCAGTCCTGTAGCATGGAGGCCGATTGGTTGGACCAATAGTGGATGGTTTTAACTATGGCTGCCTCTTGTTTCAGTTTCTGCCTGTAATTTGGTAGCAGAAAGATGGAGGAGTGATCCGATTTTCCAAATGGAGGATGAAGGAGCACTTCGTAAGCATTGTGGAAGGGCGATAAGACTACGTCTTATCGTCTTATGCTCTAATATCTTCGACGATTCTCCTTTGATGAAAGTAGCCTTGTATAATATTATAACAATGTTTTATATTGTTCCTGTAACAGAAAAAAGCATACAGCTGTATCACCTTTCAATTTCATTAATATAACCAAAGTTTTACCATTTAGAACAGCGTCTTCTGCTGTTGACCATCAGCTTAATCTCATTTCCATGTCGCCAAATGGGAAGTCAAGTATGCACCAACACAACCATGTGGTGTGCTGAAGTACCTTCAAATGGAATCTTTTGATGTCATTGCTTGATACATTGCTTGTAAGTTAGTAAATCCGTTGCATGTGCCAAAGTACAGTGAAAAGCTTCATTTTAAATGCCATCCATACAGATCATATCACCACTCCAGTGCACTGAGGTATTACAAGGGAAAACATAACACAATTCAGAATAAAGTTCCAGAGAATGTGCAGTGCAGACAGAATGTAAGTGCAAGGCCATCTCAAGTAGATTGTGAGACCATTTGTCATTCAATAGACTTACAACAGAGGGATGGAAAATGTCTTTTGAACCTGGTGATACATGTTTTCAGACCTTTGTACCTTTTGCCTAATGGGAGGAGGAGGAAGATAGCATGTTTGGTGTGGGTGAGGATTTTGATTATGTTGGCTGTTTTACTAAGGCAGTGAGAAGAAAACATGGAGACCTTGGAGGGAAGGTTAGTTTCCATGATTGGTGAGCTGAGCCCATTGCTCTCTGTGGTTTTGGGCAGATTGTTGCCATAACAAGCTGTGATGCACCAGGATAGGATGCTTTCCATGGTTTATTGATAAAAATTGCTCTGGGTCACATGGGAGATGCCGAATGTCTTTAGCATGCTGAGGACATATAGGCTTTGGTGAGCTTTCTTAGCAATAACATTTACATGGCTGGACCACTACAGGCTGTTTGTGATGAGGGCTCTGGGGAAACTCAGACACAGCAAAGCACTGGGACCAGATTGTGTGAACACCACGGTCCTGAAGGAGTGTGCTGAACCGCTGTGTGGAGTTCTCCAGCGCATTTTCAATGCGAGTCTCAGCCTGGAAAGGGCTTGACTGCGTGGTCTCAGTATTTAAAAAGGGCTGACCGAAAGTCTTGAATGAATACCATCTAGTGGCCCTGAACTCAAACACCGTGATACCCTAGAGAGGCTGCTCCTGGCTCACCTCCGACCCCTGGTCAGATCAGTCCTCGATCCCCTGCAGTTCGTCTACCAGGAGCACATTGGAGTCGATGATGCTGTTATCTACCTGCTGAACAGAGTCTACTCCCATTTGGATAAGCAGGACAGCACGATGAGGATCATGTTTTTTCATTTCTTGAGTGCCTTCAATACCATACAGCCCCTATTCCTCGGGAAAGCTCCATTGAATGCAGGTTGGCACTTAAACTGGATCCTGGATATCGGTTTACCTGATTGGCAGACCACAGTTTGTGCGGCTTCAGAACTGTGTGTCAGACATGGCTATAAGCAGCACTGGGGCCCCAGAGGGGACTGTACTGGCTCCCTTCCTGTGTACCCTGTATACCCTGGACTTTAGATACAGCATTGAGTCATGCTATCTGCAGAAATTCTCTGATGACTCAGCAATAGTTGGGAATATAAAGGGAGCACAGGAGGATGAATACATGACTGTGGCAGAGGAATTTGTTATATGGTGCAAGCTGAATCACCTTCATCTGAACATCAGTCAGACAAAGGAGATGGTGATGGACTTTAGGAAGACCAAGCCTGCAGTGCTCCCTGTTACTACTGATGATGAGGATGTGGATGTGGTGAGGACCTGCAAGTACCTGGGTGCTGGGGCAATGGCATCACCATGGATGACGCCAACAGGCTCAGTAAACAGGTTGGAAAGGCTGGCTCTGTTATAGGAGTCAGTCTGGATACACTGGAGGCTGTGGTAGATCAAAGAACCCTCCGGAATATCCTGGCAATTTTGTGCGCCACCTTGGCTGAACAGAGGAGCACTTTTAGTAATAGACTACGGCAACTGCACTGCTCCAAAGAGCACTATATGAGGTCATTCTTACCCTCGGATATTAGCCTTTATAATGAGTCAACCTATAGCTGGGGTAGTGATGACACCCTCCTGTTAGATCGATATTAACCTCTGTTTATCAGAGCTCTGTGTAAGCGCTCTCCTAGCTCTGTTTACCACACCCTGCTATTTTGGACACCCTGTGAAGTACTGTGCATTACTACCATCAATTCTTACCTGGACAGTCTGAATGTGTACCCATTACTGTATAATATTATAGTAATTCTTACACTACCATTGTATCAGTGTGAACTTGTAAATCCTGTACATCTTATTTGTAAGGTAACCTGCTGTATTCTTTCATACTTCTCTTCTACAAACTGTGCACTTGTAATACTACCATGACACTCTAATTTCCTTTGGGATCAATGAAGTATCACCTATCTATCTACCTGTCTCATGGTTGGCATGGGGATGGTGAAACAAAGGTCCTATTGCTATGCCATTTGATTCTATTACTCCAAAAAGACTTCAAAAAGTCTTATTTTCTCTGTGAAGTCTAAGGAGAAAGGATTCTGATTTCAAACAAACTTCAAAGGTAGATAGATGAAATAGATATCCAGTTGATTCTCTGAGTTAAATAATGTGACCCCCAGCTGAGGCAAATTCTGCCTGCACTCATAGCAAATCTCTAGGCTTTTCTTTACAATGGAAGCAAACTACAGGAAGGACGTTCTAATGTAAATGCTTCATGTGCCAGACATTATCTGTGTGACATTATTCTAGTGGAGTCATTAGTTCACCTGTAAGGATGGACAAGGAAGAAGGGAATGCTTTTGAAAACACTAACTTCCTAGGCAGATTTCCTAATGTACTTCAGGACTTCAGCATGTGACATCTGAGGAGCTGGCTCCTCACAATGATCACACTATTTTCTCTGGCTGTTCCAGCTGTGGCTGTGAATATTGACTTTGGAAAACTCCTAGCCTCTGAGCCATCTGAACGTAAATTGGTCACAGAATTCTTCTAATTCACTTCTCCAGAATTTTTTTTGGCTTACTAGACTTGTGCAGTATTTCTTTCTAACTCCGAAAGGCAAAACCAAGCAAAACTCCCAAGTTTTTGAAGTTTAGAACATAGAATGGTATAACACAATAACAGACATTTTGGTCCACAATGTTGTGCCAAACTAAATAAACATCTAACTAAACTAATCCATTTTACCCGTACAAGGTCCATATCATTCAATTCTTGGCACATTCATGTGCCTATCTAGCAGCCTCTAACATATTTTCCTCCACTACCACTGCTGGCTTGAAGAAATCTTTGCTATCCCATGCATCCCCTGCAGCACCAACTTGACCACTGCTATACTTCCATCAAAAATGCCTATCATTCTATCCCATTCATAAACATATTTCCAGTTCAGGGCCCTTGTCTTTATTATTAAATGGGGTCATGTATTTGGGAGGTGCTATTTATTCGAGTTCACTTGGTGAGAAGTGTATTTCTTCGACAGTACACAATGCTTGGATGGCAATGAGTTTTTATGTTGTTGGAGCTGTATTTAATCTGGCAGGTGGAGACTGTTCCATCACATTCCTATTTGACAACTTGTATGTGATGAAGTAGCTTTGAGGTATCAGGAGGTGAATCACTTGCTGCAGGATAACTAGCCATTGTAGCCAGACTTTTTATGAGGCTGGTGCGATTGAGATTTAGGTCAACAGTGAATCCAAGCATTTGATGGTGTAAGGCATGCTGATGTTAATACCATTGAATGTCAGTGTTGTGTGGTTAGGTTTTCTCTTGTTAAGGTGAAACCTGCCTCGTGCCTTTGTCATGTGAATATTATTTTCACCTTATCTGACTTACTTGCACTTTGTCTAGGTCTTACTACATTTAGGCATGCACTGCTTCATCTGCTGAGGAGTTGTGAACAGAACTGATTATTTCAATTAGTTTCAAAGATACATTTAATGTTAGAGAAATGTATACAATATACATCCTGAAATTCTTCACAACCATTCACGAAAACTGAGGTGTGCCCCAAAGAATGAATGACAGTTAAATGTTAGAATCCCAAATCCCCCTCCAGCTCCCCCCACCCAAGCACAAGCAGCAGCAAAGTAACGATCTCCCTCCTCCACCTGCAAATAAAAGCATTGACGCCCCCCCCACTGAGCACTCGAGCCTGCAGCAAAGCATCAATAAAGACACAGACTTGCAGTACCCCAAAGACTACTCGTTCACCCGGTATTTGACATACCACAGGCTCTCTCTCTCCCTAATAAGGGGACAAGAGGAGTCCCCTTTTCACTGATTTATGGTGTTAAAAGTCTGTTGCATCACCTTTTCCAAGCTCTGTACCCAAAGAACTCAGGTCTCTGAGCACACAGCCAGCTTGCTGCTTTCGATCTTCTGTGCACTCCCACAACATACCATTTTCCTGCAGAGGCTCTGACTTCGAGTCCGCCTGCCTCCAGAGCCACGAAATCTCGAGACCCTGAAGGCGTGCTAGTCTTCTAGGCTGCATCCTTGGCATATCGAATAGCGGCCAGTCCTGAGAACACAATAATTGGTCCCATTCCCACAAAGAACCAAAGTCAGCATGTAACTCCAGGTCAGAGTCTTCAAAAGAACCCTGAAAGGGAAAAATAGAGATATTAAAGATAGGAATAGAGCTGTTTCCAAAGATACAAGCAAACGAGTCGCTGTTAGGCGCCATTGTCTCCTAAGCTCCACCCCCCCTTACCAATTGTTCAATAATCAGCAAACTGAATCTAAAATTGGTTTGATGATGGGAGACAGAGGGTAGTGTTAGAGAGTTTGTTTTTCTGACTGTAAGTCTAAACAGTGATGTACTGCTGGGCTTGGTTCCAGGGGATTTCTGTTGTTTGTCAAACATATGAATGATTGGGATGAGAGTACTGTATCTGTGATCCAATCAGTAAGTTTGCTGATGGTACAAAGATAAGTGGAATTATAGATAGTGAGGATGGTGGCTTGAGGATTCAGAGGCACAAAACTCAGCTGTAAAGTTGGGTGGAGTGGCAGCAGATGCAGTTTAGTCCAGACAAGTCTGAGGTGACGCACTCTGTGTCTGCGTCATCTAATACTGGCAGGACATACAGTATACATTGATTGGTAGAATCACTGATGTGTAAGGGAACTAGGTGTGTAGGTTCATAAATCCATGAAAATGGTACCACGTGTGGATAGAGTAGTGGAGGAGCTATCAGCTTTCTTCTTTTCTTACATGGCGTATTGAGGATAAAAACTGGGTTGTTATGTTGCAGTGTACAAGACATTGGTTAGGCCACAATGACATGAAAGCCTGCAGATGCTGGAAATCCCAATAAAGGATCTTGGCCTGAAACATCGACTGTCTACTCCTTTTCATAGATACTGCCTGGCCTGCTAAGTTCCTCCACCATTTTGTGTGTGTTGATTGGTTAGTGCACACGTGGAATATTGTATGCCATTCAGGCCACCCCACTTTAAAACCGATTTAAAACAGAAGGGCCTTTTTCACACTGTATCTTAATAAAATAGGATGTGGCTTAAGCTTCACAAGCACTCCTCAATAATGATAATAGTAAATACTTTATTGATCCCAAGTAGGAAATTATTTCATTATAGCAGCAACATTTGAAAACACACTTAGCAATAATGATAAATAATAATAATATACACAATAATAATTTAGCAATGTGCAATACTGTGTAATTATAATGTATGAAATAATAAAACAGAGACTATAGTACTATGATCTGGGTTCTCCGGTCACACGGAGATGAACTATTTTATATGCTTATTGCATTTGGTAGGAAAGATTTTCTGTAATGATCCTTGTGACAGCAGAGATGAATGAGTCTGTTTGAAAGGGTGCTCTGCTGTCTATTCAGTAGGTCATGGAGAGGATGTGCCAGATTGTCCATAATGGTTAACAGTTCGTTTAGTGAGTTGCTTACCACCACCAACTCAAAAGAGTCCGGGTTGTAGCCTGGGATGGATCCAGCCATTTTGATGAGTTTATTTTGTGTTTTTGCATCACCAGCACTGATGCTACTCCCCCAAAATAAAGCCGCAAAGAAGACTGCACTCGCTACAACAGACTGGTAAAGGATCTCCAACATCCTGCTGCACAAAGGATCTCAGCTTCCTTAGAAAATAGATTCTGCTGATCTCTTTCTTGTAAATAGCCTTGGTGTTGGTTTTCCAGTCAAATCTGTTGTCGAGGTGAACCCCCAAGTATTTGTACTCCTCCAAGACTGCAACTTCTTTACCCAGAATGTGTAAAGGACTCATCACAGTCCTCTTCCTCCTAAACTCAATCAGCATCTCCCTGGTTTTAGCCACATTCAGGAGCAGGTGATTCTTCCCGTATCACTCCACAATCTCATCCACCAGTCCTCTGTATTCCAACTCCTGCCCATCTCTGATACACCCAATCACCACAGGGTCATCAGAGAACTTCTGTAAGTGACAAGACTCAAATTGGTACTGAAAGCCTAAGGTGTACAGTGTGAACAGAAATGGAAACTGGACATTGATGGTACATCTTCATCAGTTAGATTGGTGAGGATGAAATTAAGTATGTTTATCCATTAAACTGGTGCACTTAATGCATTCTGTAGAACCAATCTGGTAGCAATTTGCATCAGAAGTTTCCAATTCAGTCAGGAGTATTGCCACCAAGCCATTTCTGACAATGGTAAAAGGAAAATTGGTAAATTGGTTTGTTACTGTTACATGTACCAAGATGCAGTGAAAAACTTGTCTTCAAAGTCAAAGTAAATTTATTATCAATTTGCACATATATCACCTTGAAATTAATTTTCTTGCAGGAATTTTAGGAATGCAGAAATAAAGAAATACAACAGAATTTATGAAAAACTATACATAAACAAAACTAACAAATAACCAATGTGCTAAAGAAGACCAATTGCGTAAATAAAAAATACTGAGAGCGTGATTCATAGAGTCCTTAAAAGTGAATCCACAGGTTGTGGAGTCAGTTCAGAATTGAGGTGAGTAAAGTTATCCATGCCAATTCAGGAGCCTAACAGCTGAAGGGTAATTACTGTTTCTGAACCTGGTGCTGTGGGACATAAGATTCCTGTACCTCCTGCCCAAAGGTAGTAGTGAAAAAAGTGCATGGCCTGGATGGTGGAAGTCCTTGATGATGGATGCTGCTTTCTTGTGACAGCGTTCCTGATAAATGTGGTCAGTGATGAGGAGAGCTTTGCCTATGATGTACTGGGCTGTATCCACCACATTCTGTAAACCTATCCATTCCCGGGCATTAGTATTTGCATACCAGGCTGCAAAACAACCATTTAGGATACTCTCCACTGTGCATCTATAGAAGTTTGTCAAAGTTTTAGATAACATGGTAAATCTAGGCAAATCCCTAAGAAGGTACGCGTTGGTCCCGGGACAGTTTCTCTGATGTGTTAACCCTAAGGAATTTAAAGCCACTGACCTTTTCCACCTCCGATCCCCTAGTGAGGACTGGCTCATGGATCTCCGGATTCTTCCTCCCGAAGTTGATAATCAGCTTTTTGGTTTTGCTGACATTTAATGAGAGGTTGTTGTTGTGACACCATTCAATCAGATTTTCCATTTCCCTGTTACGTACCCTGTAACTGGGTTGCCAAACCAGCAGAAATGGATCATTCAGTGGAGTCTGGATTACTGGAACTAAGAAAGTTTTATTAAAGAAATAAGCAACACAGTACTCTGATCGAAAGAATAATAAATGCAACAGTTCAGCAATGATAAACACACGTCTGCAGAACTAGGATAATAGGATCAATCAAGCTCCATCGTCGTCTAGGGGTAAATGACCAGTTTCAAAGTGACGCAAAGTTCAGTTCAGTTCACAGTAATCACTGCCGTGCCGTAGGAGAGAGAGAGAGAGAGAGAGAGAGAGAGAGAGAGAGCGAATGAATATTCAAAACCGGATTCCAAACAGACCTTCGATATTCCTCACAGTCAGCTTTCGGGCGAGCCCTTTGTAATGTCTGCTGAGGTCACCGACTGTGACCCCTCGTTTCAGATACGATCGTTCCTCTGCAGTGAACCTGGCACCCAGGCAAGGGCGGACACACACCAGGTTCCCGCCGATCGTACCTTTCCACCCTGTGCGTCTATGGCTTGGTCCCGCGACCAGCCCTCCAAAAACTCCCGACTTGTCGGAGGCGCACCGCTTCCAGGGTCTCGTTATCTCGTGGTGTCGTGTGTGTCTTGCCTTAGCGAACCTGTCCCTTTTTATACCCCTGCTGGGGTATCACCTGTCCATCACACTTCAAACAGTTCAGGGTTCAAAAAGGAGCCGATCTTGACAATTACTCAGACCAGTGTCTCCTTCCGTTAAATTCTCTCGTCTCTTCATCTACATTTCCAAATGCTGCTCCATTGTCTTATTTATCTCTCTTTCTCCTAAAGACAGGTGGCAGATCAGCTGTTGATCTCACTGGTGCCAGCACAGGACAGTTAACATCTTAGTCTATGTGTAATTTTTGTAACTCTCTTTCGTCACACCCCTCACCTTTAAGGATTTTTACCGGGGTAAAAATTACAAACATGAATACATTATTAGGTACACACAAATATACATCTTCATCAGCTACTTGGCTAATACAGAGAATTTTAAGTTGTCAACACCTGACAGACAGTCAGCAATCACATTTTCTGTTCCTTTTATATGTGTTATTTTAATAATCCTTTAAACCAGGCTCCAACTTAGCAAACTTCATAGTGGCCGAAAACACTGATGAATTGTGATTAGTGTAACCTCTCATTGGGTTTCGTCCTGGACCACGATAACAAGGGTCGTCCCATCCCGACTTAGTTTTCTTTCGCAAGGGCTTAGTAGGAGGGGGAGGGGTAGTAACCACAAAGTTATTGCAAAACTTCCTACAGTACCCCAACATCTCCAAGAGCCTTCTGAGGGTCCTCTTGTCTGTCAGGGTTGGGATGTCAGAGATAGCCTGCACTGTAGCTTGCATTGCTGCCAGCTGCCCCGGTGTTACCACAATTCCCAGATAAGTGACCTTCGCGTGGCCGAACTCAATTTTTTCAAGGTTCACTATCAAGCTGGCTTCAGACAGCCGTATTACATCGCCAATATACACTTCTGTGTTCGTTAGCCCTTTCGTCACTGAATTACTTATTCTATAGGATGTTGCTCACTAGGCTGACCTAGCGTGACAAACACCACCCAACGTCCCAGTTCTTTGCATCGCCTCGGGACAATCAAACACACGTATGTGAGCTGTTTAATTACTTCTCCTAAAGAGTCGCTTTGTTCGGGGATTAAGGGAGAGACCTTATCAACAGAGCTGGCCAAAACAATAGCCTTCTCTCATCTGGTCGGTACCATACTCATCTTTTCAAAATGTTTTTTTTTTCCTTATCAGGGGGACCCTAGCTTCATTGATTTCCGCGCTAACACCGACTAGGTTCGTTAGCATATCAAAAGCCTGTGACCGTCTCAGTTTGCGTCTGCCATAATCAATAACATCCTTCCTCCTGTGCAGCCAGTAAACCTCTTTCATGATTCCGCCGACTGTTTCCTTCAGCACCTCAAAATGTCCACTGAGGGGTACCTTGTGGGCCAGGTTAAAAATCTCATCCCCAGAGATTTTTGGCACCATCCCCCATTCCTCACCTGCGGGTACGGTACTTGGTCTCCCTTTCTTCCTTAGCATACCCTCCTCCACACAATAGCCTACTGGCTCTCTTTTTAATCCTGCTTCAGAGAGAGCTGTTTCCTCGTCTCGCTCCTGTACCTGCATAAAGTCCTTCTTTTCTACTGATAAATCCACCTTAATTTCCCCACTTCCTCCTGTTTCATTACGCTCCTTCTTTTCACTTTCTACCCCCTCCTTGTACAAGGCTGGTAGAAACGTCTCAGCAGTCTCTCTGGACATACAGCGAGTCACTGCGCAAACAGGATGAACCTGTGAGTCCATGGGCGGGGCCTCAATGCTGGCAGGCTGACCTGTCAACCTCACTGCCAAGAACACAATTCCCCCAGCGAGACTTCCATGCCTTTCATCGGTAATTCGGGCCTCACCCCGATCGTGACTAGTCCAGAGACCAAGTTGCTTTGTAGGTGTATCTGGTGCAAAGGGACTGCTTCTGTCCCTTCCCCAATACCTTTGACCCTGACCTCCCCAGTCTGGGTCTCTGAACTAAACTCTAACACACTCTTCAATATCAATGACTGACACGCTCCCGAGTCTCTCCAGATCCGCACTGGAACTGGGTTTAACCCCTCCTTCACCGACACCAATCCGGCCGAGATAAACCTCTCGCGCCCTTCCTGAACTTTGGCAGACCTTTCCTCTCCTAGTGGTTCGTTTACCAGCTCGATACAACCAGTCAAAATCGCCGTTTTTCCTTTTCCCATCTCCTTCTTTGGGGCAAAGCACCTGGACGCAAAGTGTCTGACCTTCCCACAATTATAACAGACGACCCCAGGAGACTTCCTACCAGACTGCTCCCGGTCTACCTTATACTTTTCACTAGTCCCCGGCTTACTTTCTGACTTTTCTGGCGGACTCTCCCCGCCGTCCTGACTACCCTTCTGGTGGCCTCTACTCGGGACAAACTTCATTCTATGCATCAACGCATACTCATCCGCTTACTTAGCAGTTGCGGCTAATGTGGCTGCCTCTTTCTCATCGAGGTAGGGTCTCATATCTTCAGGGACACAACCATTAAACTGCTCAATCAGGATCAGCTGTAGCAATCTGTCATAATCCCCCTTTACCCCCTTCGAGGTGCACCAACGCTCACAATATGTCTGCATCTCACGAGCAAACTCTAAATACGTGCGGTCCCACTGCTTCCTCGCATTCCGGAACCTCTGCCGGTATGCCTCCGGGACCAACTCATAAATCCTGAGGATGACCTCTTTCACCACCTCATACCTCTGGGCATCTTCCGCAGACAAAGCTGAGTAAGCTTGTTGGGCTTTCCCTTTTAGTACACTCTGAAGCAAAACAGCCCACTTATCCCTCGGCCAGTCCTGACTTGTAGCAACTTTTTCGAAATGGAGAAAGTACCGATCCACATCGGTATCGTCAAATGGGGGAACCAGCCTAACCTCCTGGGTCGCCCTGAACCCTCCACCTTGGTTCGGCATGGGCCCCTGCTCTGCCATCATCTTTAACTTCTCCAGCTCAAATTCCCTTTCCCTCTGCCTCTCTTCTCACTCCAACTGTCTGTCCCTCTCTTCTCGTTCTAACTGTCTCTCTCTCTCTTCGTGTTCTAGCTGCCGTACCTGGAACTCGTGCTCGAGTCTCAG
The DNA here is from genome assembly GCF_963921235.1 of Mobula hypostoma. Classification (NCBI taxonomy): domain Eukaryota; kingdom Metazoa; phylum Chordata; class Chondrichthyes; order Myliobatiformes; family Myliobatidae; genus Mobula; species Mobula hypostoma. The sequence goes on along the minus strand of NC_086099.1, from coordinate 110,081,084 downwards.
TTTTTCAAGCTGCACCTGTACCGCGTCTCCAGCAGGTTTTTCAATAGACACCACCTCCAGCTCCCCTTGGGGAAACAGACCTTTAGATATATAGTGCTCTACGATAGCTCTGTGTATCTCCTCTCTCCTCATTGTCGACTTCCCCTTAACAAGATTCAACCATTTGGCCACAGCTGCCAATTCTGCTTTCCTGGCATCCTCTAATGCCTCCAAGGTCGGCACCTTTAGAAATTCCTCAATCTCCATTTCTGCTGCTTTCCTTTTCTTTCGTTCGGGAATTTTAACCCAATCAATTTACTTCGTCCCAAATTTAGCGTTCAAAATCCCGGACGAGAACCCCACTTATGTTACATACCCTGTAACTGGGTTGCCAAACCAGCAGAAATGGATCACTCAGTTGGAGTCTGGATTACTGGAACTAAGAAAGTTTTATTAAAGAAATAAGCAACACAGTACTCTGATTGAAAGAATAATAAATGCAACAGTTCAGCAATGATAAACACACATGTCCGCAGAACTAGGATAATAGGATCAATCATGCTCTATCGTCGTCTAGGGGTAAATGACCAGTTTCAAAGTGACGCTAAGTTCAGTTCAGTTCACAGTAATCACTGCCGTACCGTGGGAGAGAGAGAGAGAGAGAGCGAATGAATATTCAAAATCGGATTCCAAACAGACCTTCGATATTCCTCACAGTCAGCTTTTGGGCGAGCCCTTTGTGATGTCTTCTGAGGTCACCGACCGTGATCCCTCCGTTTCCAGATACGATCGTTCCTCTGCAGTGAACCTGGCACCCAGGCAAGGGCGGACACCCACCAGGTTCCCACCGATCGTACTTTTCCACCCTGTTTGTCTATGGCTTGGTCCCGTGACCAGCCCTCCAAAAACTCCCACCGACTTGTGGGAGGCGCACCGCTTCCAGGGTCTCGTTACCTCGTGGTGTCGTGTGTGTCTTGCCTTAGCGAACCTGTCCCTTTTTATCCCCCTGCTGGGGTATCGCCTGTCCATCACACTTCAAACGTTTCAGGGTTCAAAAAGGAGCCGATCTTGACAATTACTCAGACTGGTGTCTCCTTCCGTTAAACTCTCTCGTCTCTTCATTAACATTTCCAAATGCTGCTCCATTGTCTTATTTATCTCTCTTTCTCCTGAAGACAGATGGCAGATCAGCTGTTGATCCCACTGGTGCCAGCACAGGACAGTTAACATCTTAGTCTATGTGTACTTTTTGTAACCCTCTTTCGTCATATCCCTCATATATGCTAAATCATCACCACTTCTCTTTCAGCCAACAACAGTATGCAAACTTAAATACAGCATTTGGAGCTGACAGCCACATAATAATCGGTATAAGCGAGTGGAGCGGGGAGCTAAGCACACAACTTTGTGGTGTATCTGTGTTGATGGTGATTGTGGGGGAGATGTTGTTTCCGATCCATACTGACTGACATATAGTTCTTTGCAACAGTGCATTAAGGCGCAGTGAGGTAGCCCATTGAAATGGACATTGAAATCTTCCATGCTGAGTGTATTTTGTGTCTCTACAATTTCTGCTGCATCTTCCAAATGTTCTTCATCATAAAGCTGGAGCCGTGATGATACACCTGCTGAGGAATATCACGAGTGTTACTGAATGTAGAGATTTCTTGACATATATTTGATAATTGTCACCACTGAAATAAGGTGAAATGGAGAAGGCAGCTGGATGGTGGCTGAGATTAGAGAATCTCCATGAAACAAATGAAGTTGATGGCTCCTTTCCCTTCAGTGACCAAAAGTCACTGTAAGTACAAATTCTCCAAATGGATAGTGATCACATCAGACTCCTAGGCACTTTATACAGAGATATGGAGAAGTTTCTTTATGATATTCATGGAGAATGCAGCGCAGAGGAGTCACCAAACCAACATATTGAGATCCCAGCATGGGCAATTTAAAATAGCCAATTCACAGCTGGGCTTACTTGTAACATTGTGAGTTAAAAAAAGGTTCATCCCTTTCAATCAATTTCTCTTAGTGCAGCATAAATAGTCAGAGACTCATAAAACATTACAGCACTGAAACTGGCCTTTTTCCCTATCTAGTCCATACCAAACTATAAATCTGCCTTGTGCTGTCGACCTGCACCCAGACCACAGGCCCCATCCATGTACTTCAGGCCCTTAAGTCCCGGCAACATTCTTGTACATATTCCTTCAATCTTGTTGATCTCTTTCCATGTAGGCAGGTGACCAGAACTGCACACGATCCTCCAAGTTAGATAGAAGAGGTAAGGCCTAAAGAAGAAGGAATCTGATAGGGGAGGACAGTGGTCCGTGGAAGAAATGGGAGTTCATGAGAGTGGGGAGGAAAAGAGAAGGGCTGAAAAGGCCCCTAAAAGGGAAAGGAAAAGGTAGAAGGGACAGAAACAGAGGGAGTGATTACTGGAAGTTAGATAAATCAATTTTAATGCCATCAAGTTGCAGACTATACAGATGGAATACCTTTTCTAAAATTCATATTGCTTTCAATAATTCTGATTAATATTTTCCATTTACTTCTCAGTTTCTGAAGTTTTTTTTGGCCAGAACAGCATATGTGGATTACATGGCTTGAAGGAATTACTGAACCTGACAGTTTAAGGAAGCTAAATTAATACATACAGTTCAAAATGACATCCTGAAGTTAATTACTGTATCTCCACTGATTTTAATTCTGCTTCTTCATGCTGACAGACTTCTCAGGCTGCTTTCACAGGCAATTACTTCAGCTCACATATTTAAAGAAGTCTTATTTGCCTTGTGCAAATACTGTAACTAATGATCAGTTGTTGATTTTGGTCCAAAAAGTTAACAAAAACAAAGGTGGAAATAATACAGTTTTTCAAGGTCCATACTTGCAGATTTGTTGATTCTATTTTATTGATTTTATTTATTCAATTCAATAAATAGTATGAGACTGACAGTTAAATAGGTAAACTGCTATAATCATTTTCCAGGTTTTCAAGGTGAATGCATGATGCATGTTTTCTTCATGAATTTGTTCTCTGGTCAATGGGCTTACATTGTGAATGGTTTTAGACAAGGAAAGTATAGAGTCTAATGTCAGGACAAAATAAGGGACAACTGAATCTCCATCCAGCAACCCCATGGTCCCCAGGACATTTCAGAGGATGCTGCAGCCTGTAGGTTTTTCACATTGCACAAAGCAGAATGACTACCTGGAATGGGAAAGCGTATGAAGGAATACTCATCTTTCAGGTTTGGTTAAGATAGAAAGACACTATTAACAATGGAACGTCTCTGTGATAGATTAAGATAAATTATGTTTAATGTAACTTCAGATACCTAAATTTGCCAAATCTGGTCTAAAGAAAAGGTTAAAGCTATCCAAATTAAGTTTTTGATAGCTTCTTTTGTGCTATTTACGTAACATGCAATGCAAGATTCTATACTGATTGTCTTCTATTTCAGCCAAGCAGAGTTTTACTTTGGTAGCAGATGTATTCTCTTATTTGAGAAAAAGAATTAGAAATTTGATTGCAGTGAAAATATTTAACTAACTAAGCTTTACAGAGGAAAAAATATATTACTGACAATATAGAAATATAGAAAAGTACAGCACACAGACAGACTCTCCAGCCCACAATGCCTATTAGACTATTATACCATATTAAACTAATTCCATCTGCCTGAACAGTATCTCTACCCGTCTATTTCCTGTTTGTTCAAGTGTCTTCCTAAATACCTCCTAAACAGTGCTGTCATACCTGCTTTTACCACCTTCTTTGATTGCGTTCCAGGGAATGACCATTCTCTGCATATAAAGAGGAGAGCAATGTAAATCTTCTTTAATTTTTCTCCCACAAACCTGAAAACTATATCACATTTTCACTGGGGAAAAAGGCACTGTCTAACCCCCCCAGGGGAAGTGCGGGAGTGGGGGGAGGGAGTGCGCAGGCGTGCTCGACAGTCCATCCCTGCATTTCTAATGATCAACGGCGTTTATTATTCATGTGTTAGTGTTTTCCTGGGATTATGGTGGGAAGTTCAAACAAACTTATTGTTACATTTTGGCTTGGGTTATACAGTTATTCATTTGTGGATTTGTGGGTCATCCTGACTGTAATCAGGGTGGGGGGGCGGTGTGGTAATCACCTCTCTGTCTGGGAGTTCTATCCCTGGCTCGTAGTGCCTGGTCTGTTTTTGTGCTTATCATGGTTGTTGAGTTAAATGAGCTTCCTCATCTGTCATCGTGGACCGAATGCTCACCACACTATTATAATTTTATTTATCTCTGAGGTCATCCCTCAGCTCCAATGCTCCAGAGAAAATAATTTACGCTTATCCAGCCTCTCCTTATAGTTAATGCTCTCCATTCCATGAAAGAAGCAGGAGGGATCCTTGGATACTCTGCATGTGTAGAGTTAATATGGTGTATCAGGGCATGGCTATGACCCATACTTTCTTCCCTTCAATCACGCACGGTAGTGTCTATGATCAGGAAATGAGCAGTGATGCTGCTCTGCAACTCTGCTTGCATCATTACATTCATATTTTATGGTATCTGAGCATAATGCCAAAGGGGCTTCCATTAAATATTAATTTTGGGCTAAATTTGGATTTCCTGGAATAATTGTGAATTACTGGGAATAATTCCTGGAACCAGTTCATGTGAAATACACGTTTGTGACCAGTAGGTATATTGGACCACTTTTGGAGAAGAGAAATGTCAGTCATTTCTTGATGATTCCTCACCTTTACTCATTCCTTTTCCAGATAAGTAAAAAATCCTTGGCTAATAATTTCAAGATCCTTTTTTTATAGCTTTTGAACTAATTACTAAGTAAGTCCATATTGGAAATGTGGATGGTGTTCCAGTAAAATGGAAGGACAAGGATAGCAAGGACAGGGAACCTTGGCTGTCTCAAGAAAGATGGTGAATTTAGTCAGGAAGGTCCTTGGCAAGTAGGATTAAGGAGAATCTCAAGGCAATCATAAAGAGCAAGGGGATAATTAGAGAACAGGTAGGATGAAGGAGGGAACATGTGCTTGAAGGAGGGGGAAGCTGAAAGAGGTCCTAGGTGTGCACTTTGCGTCAGTAATTTCCAAGGAGAAGGATGTGGAGTATTGTGAGATCAGAGCAGAGCTTACAAATCTGTTGGGGCAATTTGAGATGAAGAATGAAGTAGAGCAGGATCTTTTTAAAGAATGAACATTAAGTTAGATAATTCCCCAGAGCATGAAGGGATATGCCCTAGCTTGTTAAGAGAGAAAGAGGGTGGGATGAGATGGCTGTGGCCTTGACTGAGATTTTTGCATCCTCTATAGCCTCAGATGAGGCATGTGAATCTACAGAGAATAGTAGAATACAGATATTTTGTAGCTAGAAACTATTAGTTTAGCAAGGCTTTTATTTACTAGTTTAATTAATTCTGCACAACACTGTGGACCAAAGGGTCAGTTTCTGTTCAATGTTTTGTAAATATTCTAGAGAGGCTACTTTAAGGACTGAAACACAAACATGATGCTTGGCCCTAACTTTGCCCAATACTATGTACTATGTGCACAGACAGATATGAAAGACATAACCATGGTGCCAGTTGAAAACTGCACAGAATCGTTTCAGAGGAAGGAGACAACGTACATCAAAATGCTACCATTGATTAAAAATAAACAAACTCATCCTATACAGTACACTAGCACCCAACACCCTTGCAGAAAATGGCCCATTTCTCAAACTGCCTTTGTGACAAAGGAGAAAGCCTTTTAGTATTTGCCAAGTACAGATACAGGGCTGCAAATTGGTATCTTGGAGAATGTTAGCAGACAATTCGGTGACATATCTGTCTTCAGAAACTGCCAGCAAAACCCCAGAACAGTAGAGCACAGAAGTGTGATGGAATATAGAACCCACAACAGTAGCACAGAAAAATGTGATAGAATATAGAACCCAAAACAGTACAGCACAGAAGCAGGTTGTTTAGCCCACAATGCTGTATCAAACTAATTCAATTAGTAATCAAGTTCTTAGACAAACTATTCACTTAGGTGTAAACAATGTCCATATTCCATTCATTGCACTTCCATGTGCAGGCATCCCACCTCTCCCGGAAGTTCCGGGAATCTCCCACAAATTAATAGTGGCTCCCTGATGCCTGCAAATTCTATACAACGTCGTGGAAATTGATTTTTTGAGAGCGAGCGTGAGAGAACGCACGAGAGAGAGTGAGAGAGCAAGCGCAAGAGCAAGAAAGCAAGCGCAAGAGAGTGAGTGCGAATGAGAGTGACCACGAGAGAGAGAGCGCCAGAGCAAGAGAGAGTGAGAGCGAGAAAGCAAGCGCGAGAGAGAGCGAGAGCAAAAAACAAGCGCGAGAGAGCGAGCGTGAGTGAGAGCGACCACGAGAGAGAGAGCAAGAAAGCAAGTGCGAGAGAGACTGAGAGGAAAAGTGAGAAAGCAAACACGAGTGAGAGTGACCATGAGCGAGAGAGCGCGCGCGATAGAGAGTGAGAGCAAGAGTGAGAGAGTTCCAAAAAAAGTCAGAGTGGCAGAGTGTTCCAAAAAAAATATAAAATGTACGTCACCCCAGATAACACTCGTGTACCCTTGCCTAATAGGGGTCAAAAATAATGACAGTGTTGCTCGCTGCGCTGTTTGCAACAGTGACTTTTCTATTGCCCAAGGTGGGTTAAGACTGTAAAAGACATAGTGAGGTGAGATTAACAGGTGTCATTCGTTCATGAGCATAGTTTATGTTATTTAAACTAGCTGGCTAGCTGCTAAGGAGCTACTCTATTGTAGACATCCCACCTCTCCCGGAAGTCTCCGGCAAATTGATGGTGCTACCTCCCTGAAATGAGTTTTTGCAGGGTGGGATGTCTGCATGTGCAAATTTAACAATCTCTTGATATCCACTCTAATTTTTCCACCACTGCCTCCTCAAACTGCACGCTCCAGGCAACTACTTCTCTCTTGTGTAATAAATTTGCCCCATACATCTCCTTTGAACTTAATCCCACTCAATTTTAAATGCGCAGTATTAGACAGTTTAACCCTGTGAAAAAGAAACTGCATGTCTACTCTATCTATTCCCTCCCATAATGTTATAAATCTTAGTCAGATCTCCCCTCAGCCTCTGTTGCTCCAGAGAAAACAACCCAAGTTTGTCCAACTTGACTTATGCTATACAGTGAAACAAAAGAGCTGGTCATTAGATTCAGGATGGCAGGCAGTGCACATACTCCTGCATACATTAATAGTTGAGTTTGAGAGGGGTTGCGGGCTTCAAGTTTCAATAATCACTAATAACACAGGACAACAAAGCTTTTGCTGCCTGAATAGTTTTGGATGTATCTTATGGATTTTGGGCCGCTGATCATGAATATCACCTTGAAACTTCCCCATCACTACTTTTTAAAATTGCCAATATCTGCTATTTCAATTCATAATTCAACTCAGAATAACTGATGCCAAGATTACGGAAGGCATTTTTGTGGGTCCGCAAATCAAACAGGTCATTAATGACAGGCAATTTGAAGAACCTCTAGTGGGGCTGGAGGAGATTGCATGGAAGGCACTCAAGGATGTTGTTGAAAATTTTCTTGACAACTACAGAGCACCAAACTACATTCACAATGTGTTTCAAGCATGCACAACCATGAAGTGCAACATGTCAGGAAAGATTCATTTTCTGCATTCACATTTAGACTTCATTCCTGCAAATGACGGGCATGGTGGAAGGTTTCACCAGGACATTGCGATCATGAAGAAATGGTATCAGGTACCACCTCTAATTTAAGTTCCATGCGGAATATTTTGGAGGATCAAGAACCAAGAACCAGGGGCAACTGGAATCCATCAATGCTGGCTGATTATTGTCGGGTAGTTAAGTGAGAAGACTCAGACACTGAGTACAAATGAAAATCATCAACAAAACATTTTTAGCTGAGTTGAACTATTGCAAAACATCAGCACCATTAAGCAATTAAATGCATTATATTCAATAAAAGGTAATTTATCGTTGTTCCAAATTCTGATACTAGTAGTATGAAATTATATTTTGTGTTCAGCTTCAAAGTAGTCTATCATAAACAAACAAAGATTCTTGAGGAAGCAACGCTTTAGAAATTACAGTGTGATCTGTCCTGTCAATGTCAAAGCCCAGAGAGCTCACTAATGCCTCAACTTCCTCAGAAGGCTAAAAAGGTTTGGTATTGGAGCACCATAAAAAGCATCCTCTCCTGATGCATCACAATTTGTTATGACAACTGTGATCACAAGAAACTGCAGAAAGTTGTGCAAAGCTCAGCACATCACAGAAACCAGCCTCCCCTCTATGGACGCTGTCTAAATTCCTCACTGTCTCAGCAAGTCAGCCAGCATAATCCCTCTTTTCCCTTCTTCCATCAGGCAGAAGATATAGAAGCTTTACAGCAGGTACCACCAGGTTCAAGGAGAGCTTCTACGCCACTGTTATTAGACTGCTGAATGGACCTGTTCTCTGATAAGATGGACTCTTGATCTCACAATCCACCATGTGATGACCTTGAACTTTATGTTCACTTGCACTGTACTGCACTTTCTCTGTAGCTTTTACACTTTATTCCGCATTATCATTGTTTCAGGATGTTCCAACTTAGTGAACTTTGTCATGATTTGATCTGTCTGAGCAGGATGCAGGACAAGCTTTTCACTGTATCTTGGTACCTGTGATAAAAAACAATAAACCCTCTAATCCAGGTAGCATCCTGGTTAATCTCTTCTGAACCTTTTCTATAGTCTCCATGTTCTTCCCATAATGGGGTGGCCAGAAATGAATACAGCTAGAATAAATCACATCAGCCACTAAAATCTGTCTCCTAACGGAAAGCCAATTTAAATCCAAATGGCCAAGACTCCACAGATCCCATGCATCTTAATCTTCTGGATGAGCCTCCCATGAAGGTGTTACAAGGGGGCAATGGTAGCGGACCCAAATGCAAGACACAGGCACTGAAATACTAGGAACAGTACTAGGTTTATCGAGATAGCAAGGTGAGTAAGGAAGAAATGACGCTGGACATTGACACAGGCCCTGGACGAGACTAGGATTCAGGGCCTGGGCTAAGACTTGGACTGGAAACACGGGACCCAGACGGGGAACTAGGAACGAGGAGCCCAGACTAGGAACACAGAACTCTGGAACCAGAGCCTGGACAAAGACCCGGAACCTAGGTCTTGGTTGGGACTCGGAACTAGGATCTTGCCAAGGACAGGACCTGGCTACAGGACAGGTCAATGTACTCCAGGACAGGTCGAGGAATCTCCAGCACCGGGCTGGATGAGGAATTCCTGGGCTGGGCGAGGAACCGGAACTAGATGAGAACACGAAGCTCAGGTTTGGACGGGGCTGGAACACAACGCCCGGACGTGGTCTTGGAACACAGGAACACCGAGCCTTGGACGTGGATTGGACGCTCAGAGCCTTGGACGTGGACTGGATGCTCAGAGCCTTGGAAGTGGACTGGTCGAGGTACTCCAGGGCAGAACGAGGCCCTTGGACTAGGTTTGGCTTGGCTCTTGGACTCGGCTTGGTTAGGCTCTTGGGTATGGAGCCGGGACTCCTCCGTGGAGCGTAGGGCGGGACCCTTTCTAGGACGCGGGGCCAGGACCCTTCCTAGGACGCAGGGCCGCGACCCATCCTCGGACACAAGGTCGCGACCCTTCCTCGGACGCAGGGCCGGGATGACTGCCGATGACACTTGCCGAAGTAAACTGCCGAGGGACTCCTGGACTGGACGAGGGACTCCTGGACTGGAAAGAACACGAAGCCTTGACTTGGACAGGACTGGAACACGGCATCTGGAACTTGGAACACAGGAACACAGAACACAGAGCAAGGACCTCTCCTTGGGAACAGGATCTACGGCCAGGACTCTTCTTTGACACGGACACTAAACACAAGGACACAAAGAGATAGTTCTAAACTCAATGATAGATAGTTCCTTATCTTGGCGTGGCAAGGCTCTGGTCTCACTCCAGCAGTTGAACTTGCTGGGGATGCAGGCAAGGCTTCAGAAGAAAGGGGAAGGGAACAGTCCAGCTGGGAATCCTTAGTTTGAGAGGTATTTATGTGCCGGCCCAAAATGAGAATCAGGTGTCTCAAAGGAACTGGGGAAAACCTGGAATAAGGATCGATGGACAGGACCGTGAATCAGAATGTGGACTTCACGGACCAGACCATGACAGAAGGTCTTTCTCAAACACCTTACTAAAATCCATGTAGACAACATCTACAGCTCTACCTTTATCAATCACCTTCATCATCACCTTAAAGAACTCTAAGACTGACTTACCCCACTCAATGCCTTGCTGACCATTCCTCATTAGGCTTTGCTTTTCCAAATGCTGATAAATTCTATTGGTAAGAATCCTCACCAATAACTTCCTGACAAAAGACATGAGAATCATAGGTCCATAGTTTCAAGGCTTATTCCTCTTTTCCTTCTAAAACAGCATTATCTAGTTATCAAGGATGTGATAACAGCACATTTGGAAAGCGGTGAAATGATCGGACAAAGTCAGCATGGATTTGTGAAAGGAAAATCATGTCTGACGAATCTCATAGAATTTTTTGAGGATGTAACTAGTAGAGTGGATAGGGGAGAACCAGTGGATGTGGTATATTTGGATTTTCAAAAGGCTTTTGACAAGGTCCCACACAGGAGATTAGTGTGCAAACTTAAAGCACACGGTATTGGGGGTAAGGTATTGGTGTGGGTGGAGAATTGGTTAGCAGACAGGAAGCAAAGAGTGGGAATAAACGGGACCTTTTCAGAATGGCAGGCGGTGACTAGTGGGGTACCGCAAGGCTCAGTGCTGGGACCCCAGTTGTTTACAATATATATTAATGACTTGGATGAGGGAATTAAATGCAGCATCTCCAAGTTTGCGGATGACACAAAGCTGGGTGGCAGTGTTAGCAGTGAGGAGGATGCTAAGAGGATGCAGGGTGACTTGGATAGGTTGGGTGAGTGGGCAAACTCATGGCAGATGCAATTTAATGTGGATAAATGTGAAGTTATCCACTTTGGTGGCAAAAATAGGAAAACAGATTATTATCTGAATGGTGGCCGATTAGGAAAAGGGGAGGTGCAACGAGACCTGGGTGTCATTATACACCAGTCATTGAAAGTGGGCATGCAGGTACAGCAGGCGGTGAAAAAGGCGAACGGTATGCTGGCATTTATAGCGAGAGGATTCGAGTACAGGAGCAGGGAGGTACTACTGCAGTTGTACAAGGCCTTGGTGAGACCACACCTGGAGTATTGTGTGCAGTTTTGGTCCCCTAATCTGAGGAAAGACATCTTTGCCATAGAGGGAGTACAAAGAAGGTTCACCAGATTGATTCCTGGGATGGCAGGTCTTTCATATGAAGAAAGACTGGATGAACTGGGCTTGTACTCGTTGGAATTTAGAAGATTGAGGGGGGATCTGATTGAAACGTATAAGATCCTAAAGGGATTGGACAGGCTAGATGCGGGAAGATTGTTCCCGATGTTGGGGAGGTCTAGAACGAGGGGTCACAGTTTGAGGATAGAGGGGAAGCCTTTTAGGACCGAGGTTAGGAAAAACTTCTTCACACAGAGAGTGGTGAATCTGTGGAATTCTCTGCCACAGCAAACTGTTGAGGCCAGTTCATTAGCTATGTTTAAAAGGAAGTTAGATATGGCCCTTGTGGCTACAGGGGTCAGGGGTTATGGAGGGAAGGCTGGGTTCTGAGTTGGATGATCAGCCATGATCATAATAAATGGCGGTGCAGGCTCGAAGGGCCGAATGGCCTACTCCTGCACCTATTTTCTATGTTTCTATGTTTCTATAATCTTTTTGGAACTTCACTTGTGTCTGAGAGGAGACAAAGATTTTGGCTATCAGCAATTCATCTCTTGCTTCTCTCAATATCCCCTTAGGCTCTTGCGACTAATCCACTTTAACATTCTTCAAAAGACCCAACACAACTTCGTATCTCAAAATGCCTTATGTTCCACATTGAACTCAGTGTCCTCCACATCCTTCTCCTTATTAAATACAGATGTGAAGAACTCTTCTAGGACCTCATCCACATCCCATCTCCAAGCACATGTTCCCTCTTTTATCCTTGAGTAGAAACATAGAAACATAGAAAATAGGTGCAGGAGTAGGCCATTCGGCCCTTCGAGCCTGCACCGCCATTTATTATGATCATGGCTGATCCTCCAACTCAGAACCCCGCCCCAGCCTTCCCTCCATACCCCCTGACCCCCGTAGCCACAAGGGCCATATCTAACTCCCTCTTAAATATAGCCAATGAACTGGCCTCAACTGTTTCCTGTGGCAGAGAATTCCACAGATTTACCACTCTCTGTGTGAAGAAGTTTTTCCTAATCTCGGTCCTAAAAGGCTTCCCCTCTATCCTCAAACTGTGGCCACTCGTTCTGGACTTCCCCAGCATCGGGAACAATCTTCCTGCATCTAGCCTGTCCAATCCCTTTAGGATCTTATACGTTTCAATCAGATCCCCCCTCAATCTTCTAAATTCCAACGAGTACAAGCCCAGTTCATCCAGTCTTTCTTCATATGAAAGTCCTGCCATCCCAGGAATCAATCTGGTGAACCTTCTTTGTACTCCCTCTATGGCAAGGATGTCTTTCCTCAGATTAGGGGACCAAAACTGCACACAATACTCCAGGTGTGGTCTCACCAAGGCCTTGTACAACTGCAGTAGCACCTCCCTGCTCCTGTACTCGAATCCTCTCGTTATAAATGCCAGCATACCATTCGCCTTTTTCACCGCCTGCTGTACCTGCATGCCCACTTTCAATGACTGGTGTATAATGACACCCACGTCTCGTTGCACCTCCCTTTTTCCTAATCGGCCACCATTCAGATAATAATCTGTTTTCCTATTTTTGCCACCAAAGTGGATAACTTCACATTTATCCACATTAAATTGCATCTGCCATGAATTTGCCCACTCACCCAACCTATCCAAGTCACCCTGCATCCTCTTAGCATCCTCCTCACAGCTAACACTGCCACCCAGCTTCGTGTCATCTGCAAACTTGGAGATGCTGCATTTAATTCCCTCATCCAAGTCATTAATATATATTGTAAACAACTGGGGTCCCAGCACTGAGCCTTGCAGTACCCCACTAGTCACCGCTTGCCATTCTGAAAAGGTCCCGTTTATTCCCACTCTTTGCTTCCTGTCTGCTAACCAATTCTCCACCCACATCAATACCTTACCCCCAATACCATGTGCTTTAAGTTTGCACACTAATCTCCTGTGTGGAACCTTGTCAAAAGCCTTTTGAAAATCCAAATATATCACATCCACTGGTTCTCCCCTATCCACTCTACAAGTTACATCCTCAAAAAATTCTATGAGATTCGTCAGACATGATTTTCCTTTCACAAATCTGACTTTGTCCGATCATTTCACCACTTTCCAAATGTGCTGTTATCACATCCTTGATAACTGACTCCAGCAGTTTCCCCACCACCGACGTTAGGCTAACCGGTCTATAATTCCCCGGTTTCTCTCTCCCTCCTTTTTTTAAAAAGTGGAGTTACATTAGCCACCCTCCAATCCTCAGGAACTAGTCCAGAGTCTAACGAGTTTTGAAAAATTATCACTAATGCATCTACTATTTCTTGGGCTACTTCCTTAAGCACTCTAGGATGCAGACCATCTGGCCCTGGGGATTTATCTGCTTTCAATCTCTTCAATTTACCTAACACCACTTCCCTACTAACATGTATTTCGCTCAGTTCCTCCATCTCACTGGACCCTCTGTCCCCTACTATTTCCGGAAGATTATTTATGTCCTCCTTAGTGAAGACAGAACCAAAGTAATTATTCAATTGGTCTGCCATGTCCTTGCTCCCCATAATCAATTCACCTGTTTCTGTCTGCAGGGGACCTACATTTGTCTTTACCAGTCTTTTCTTTTTTACATATCTATAAAAGCTTTTACAGTCCGTTTTTATGTTCCCTGCCAGTTTTCTCTCATAATCTTTTTTCCCCTTCCTAATTAAGCCCTTTGTCCTCCTCTGCTGAACTCTGAATTTCTCCCAGTCCTCAGGTGAGTTCTCTGGCTAATTTGTATGCTTCTTCTTTGGAATTGATACTATCCCTAATTTTTCTTGTCAGCCACGGGTGCACTACCTTCCTTGATTTATTCTTTTGCCAAACTGGGATGAACAATTGTTGTAGTTCATCCATGCAACCTTTAAATGCTTGCCATTGCATATCCACCGTCAATCCTTTAAGTGTCATTTGCCAGTCTATCTTAGCTAATTCACGCCTCATACCTTCAAAGTTACCCCTCTTTAAGTTCAGAACCTTTGTTTCTGAATTAACTATGTCACTCTCCATCTTAATGAAGAATTCCACCATATTATGGTCACTCTTACCCAAGGGGCCTCTCACGACAAGATTGCTAATTAACCCTTCCTCATTGCTCAAGGAGAATGGTTATACCCTCTCCTTTGTCATCTTCTGTCTCTTGGTGTGTGTATAAAATGCCTTGGAATTCTCTTTAATCCTCCTTGTAGTCTTTTTAAGGTGATTCCCGGCTCTCCGTCTGCTCTTTCAGTGTTTACGGAACAAGTCTTTGTCTTCTATATCCATGTGACATTTTGATGTAATGAGTTTGATCAATTAATCAGTACTGTGTAAATCAACACTCTTTCTCATCACCTTCTGGCTGCAGTTGTCTTTCTTTTCTTAAAGGTACCAGCAATTATGCCGTGGAGAACTCCACTGAAAACAACACCAGTCTTCAGAGTGATTGCTATCTTGGAACAACACAATTATTGGATCCAAGGGTTTTCAGAGGGTACTCTGTTACCTGCCTGTAGTTCTGGAGACTCTGTTCTGTCTCTACTCTGATATCCTGCTGATATGGGTTGTCAGCAAACTAATCTGAACGCTGGATCTTCAAAAGGACTGTGCAAATTTGAAGGTAAAGGTTATTGTTTATATTTCCTTCCAGTTCTCGAGTTCAAAGACAGATTTTGTGTGGCTGTGAGGCACAATATTTCAATGAGTGATCTTTCACTGCTAGCATTTGATCTCGGGTAGAGATGATAGCATGTCTTTTTAAAATTTGACTCTTCATGTGTAAATTAAACAGGCAATCCAATTTTATTTCCAACTGAGAGGGAGGTCACCACCAAGCACTGTGTCACATGCAGAAAATGAATCAGGAGAATCTCTGAACATGCACCGAGTTAAGTGTCACAAAATAATGATCAAGTATCGCCTGATTTTGTTCTCTTTCACTCCCTACTGAGGAAAATAGAAATTGCAGCATCCTAACTACCAGCCTGCCTGAGATCAGCACAGGACAAGAATTAAACGCTGTCTCTCTAGGTTTACATGACTATGTACTACACAGAGCAATGTAATTACTGAGACTTCTACTCTCAAAAATTTCATTATAAACTGCAAACAATGACTGCTGCAAAAGAAAGAAGGTATGAAAATAGATGTTTGAATCAACATACTTAATGTTTAATATATAAATTCTAAATGTGTTACATCAGATGTCAAATTCACCGAACAGAGTTGCAGAAAATGTGATCAATCCATTATTTCATGTTTGCTTATTGACACCTTTGCTGCTCTCAGGTTATCCAAACTACTCCAGGAGCTGCCAGCAGGTGGGGACAAAAGCTACTTTTGAAGAATTGCTTTTGTTCTATTTCACCTGCATTTCCACTGGGAAAAGCAAAGAAGATTGTGCCTATATATGGGAAGATTTACCTTCTGTTTTATGGTGATTGTTGGGGATGTGGGGTGATATCTCTGCTTCTAAACTGGACTGTCAAATTGTTTTGCGGCTCTCTGTTGGGTGGGGTTGACCATGGATTGTATCCTAGCTGTCTACAATACGTGATACTCAAGCCCATATGCAAGCCAGGGCAATACAATATGGAGAGCAAGCTGTTGCCTATGCAGCAGGCTCTCCCTCTCCACACAGATCATGAAACAAAGGAATGGCAGAAAGACTAATAATTTTGGCAGCTGTGGAATAACAGGGCTTGCCAGTCAGTCAACATAGGACTGCCTTAGGGACTCCATCTCTGGAGTTTTCCTTGGGTTTTACTCCTTGGGTATGGCTGCAAGGCCACAGAGGTTTGAGATCAGAGACTTCCTCCTCCTAGGTGAGCTACCAATCACGGCCGGTGAAGGAGCTGGACTTGGTTGTCGGAGGCTATTTGAAATGCATGCCATTGGGAGCAGTTAATAGGTAGTAGAAGCTTATCCTCTCAACCTTCCCGGCTATGACAACCTAAAGGATCAAAATATAAATATATTATTGAAAACTTGCATTACGTTCATGTGTATGTGTAACTGTTACTGTCTGAAATAATTAGATTTTTCAGGCACTTTTATAAAGTTGAGAAGTTGAGGTTATTGTAGATTGCTTGCATTTATTATGTGTTGGTCAATTAAAGGGTCTGGCTGTTTTAGAACATAGAACATAGAAAATTTACAGCACATTACAGGCTCTTTGGCCCATAACGTTGTACCGACCATGTAACCCACTCTAGAAACTGCCTAGAATTTCCTTACTATGCAGTCCTCTATTTTTCTAAGCCTATCTAAGAGCCTCTTTAAAGACCCTATTGTATCCGCCTCTACCACTGTCGCTGGCAGTGCACTCCACGCACCCACCACTCTCTGTGTGAAAAACTTACCTCTGACATCCCCCTTGCATCTACTTCTAAGCAAACTAAAACTATACCCCCTTGTTATAGCCATTTCAGCCCTGGGAAAAAGCCTCTGGCTATCCACACAATGAATGGCTCACGTCATCTTGTACACCTCTATCAGGTCACCTCTCATCCTCCGTTGCTCCATGGAGAAAAGGCCAAATCACACAACCTAGTCTCATAAGGCATGCTTGCCAATCCAGGCAACATCCTTGTAAGTCTTCTCGCTGCTCTCTCTCCGTAGTATCCACATTCTTCCTTTAGTGAGCTGACCAGAACTGAACACAATACTCCAAGTGGGGTCTAACTAAGGTCTTATATAGCTGTAACATTACCTCACGGCTCTTGAACTCAATCCCACAGTTAATGAAGGCCAATACACCATACGCCTTAACAACATTGTCAACCTGCGCAGCTTTGAGTGTCCTATGAATACGCACCCCCAGACCTTGCTGATTCACACTTATCTGGGTTGAACTCCATCTGCCACTTCTCAGCCCAATTCTGCATCCTATCGATGTCCCTCTGTAATCTCTGAAAATCCTCCAGACTATCCACAACACCCCCAACCTTTGTGTCATCAGCAAACTTACTAACCCACCCTTCTACTTCCTCATCCATGTCATTAATAAAAATCACGAAGAGGAGGGGTCCCAGAACAGATCCCTGTGGGACACCACTGGTCACTGACCTGTAGCCCCCTGGTAAGCCTCAGGCTCACTCAGCTCCCTTCCATCACGGGGGAGCAGCCTTCGGCCCTGTCAAACTGGGTTATCAACTTTGTGTGGATGCTGTGTGATGTACCCCACCACGCCAAATAACAGACAGTACACCATATGCAATTAAATGATTACACTTTATAGACCTTACTGGAACTATGTAATTAATATAGATACAATATAAAAGGAAAGTAAAAGGCACCAAACTTATCAAAGTTCAACCACTTTGTTTACAAACCATTGGAGCCCAATTAATGAAGTCTTCTCTCCACCATTCGATCCCCTCTGACCTCTTCGACCCGCTGCCTGGGACCAACCACAGTGGTCGACCTGAGCACGTCCAGCACATCCTTCCTCTTCGGTTCTCCTCCACAAAAGCCCTGGGCCTTGAACTGTCTCTTGGGTCCGATCCTCGCCCGGCTTACAGCATCCCTCTCGTCGCGTCTCCCCTCTCTGTCTCCATTGCGCCTTCTGCCCAAAGCCCGCGAATACAATAGTTTACAGGCACACAAGAAAGAATAACATCTATCCCAATTGGTTAGCAAATGAATACGATTCTTGTTATCAGTAATTATAACCCAAACAAGCTGCTACCGTTAACTCAGCAGTTAACATTACAGAGAAGCCATTTTATTATAACATAACAAAGAATCCATTTTATTAGCCTTAGCAGTAGTATAAAAGAAGAAACTCCTTACACACCTCCATGCAGAATACGAACCATCCACACCCACTCTTTGCCTTTTGTGAACAAGCCAATTTGGGATCCACAAAGCAAGGTCCCCTTGGATCCCATGCCTCATTACTTTCTGAATGAGCCTTGCATGGGGTACCTTGTCAAATCCCTTACTGAATGAAGACTTTTAAGTGGTGAATTCTGTTTGTAAATTTATTATATTTTATTGGTGTGAGTGGCTACACATTTCTAATGGCGTCTGTAGATTTGCATTGGAAATGGTACAGAGGAGATTTACCAGGATGCTGCCTGGTTTAGAGAGTATGCATTATCATCAGAGATTTAAGGAGCTAGGACTTTACTCTTTGGAGGGAAGGAGGATGAGAGGAGTTATGATAGAGGTATACAAGATAATAAGAGGAATAGATAGAGTGGACAGCCAGCGCCTCTTCCCCAGGGCACCACTGCTCAATACAAGAGGACATGGCTTTAAGGTAAGGGGTGGGAAGTTCAAGGGGGATATTACAGGAAGGTTTTTCACTCAGAGAGTAGTTGGTGCGTGGAATACACTGCCTGAGTCAGTGGTGGAGGCAGATACACTAGTGAAATTTAAGAGATTGCTAGACAGGTATATGGAGGAATTTAAGGTGGGGGGTTATCTGGGAGGTAGGGTTTAAGGGTTGACACAACAATGTGGGCCGAAAGGCCTGTACTGTGCTGCACTATTCTCTGTCCTACGTTCTATGTTAAAGTCACGTGTGTAGTTGTTAGCAACACTGCCACACTCAGCTTTTTGTGATCATCTCCAGCTGAACGCAGAGGAATCACAACAGCTAAGGTCGGGGTTAAAATATCCTCACTGCTCCGCCATGACATTTAATTTTTTTACACACCCCCAGTCCCTTTCTAACAAATCCCTGATGTGACTGATCGAAGTCACTAGAGCTGGTGATACAGAGATACAGGTATGCTTATGGAGACCTCCAGCTTCCCGGAAAACCACATCTGCACCAGGTGCACCGAGCTGCAGCTCCTCAGAGAACATGTCAAGGAAATGGAGCCCAACAGGAGAGGAAAAGGAAATGTGCAGCCAGTACAAAGTACCCCTGTGGTTGTTCCCCTCAATAATCTGCATAAAATCTTGGATACTGTTGAGGGAAATGACCTGCCCGTGGAGAGCTGCAGTGACCAGGTCACTGGCATTGAATCTGGCACTGTGTCTCCGAAGGGAAAGGTGGAAGAAGAGAACTGCAATATTAAAAGGGATTCCATAGCTAGAGGGGTGGTCATGAGATTTGGTGAAGGTGATAGGAACACCTGGATGATATGCTGCCAGGTTCAGGGACATCTCAGATCAGGTGCATGCCATTCTAAAGGGGGAGGGGGAGCAGCCAGAACTCCTGTTATATTTTGGTACCAATGACATAGGCAAGAAAAGCAAGGAAGTCCTGAAGGGACTCTAGAGAGCTTGGTACATAGAAAACTTGAAAAGCAGGACCTCCAGAGTAGTAATCTCTGGACTGCTACCTGTGTCACGTGCCAGTGAGGATAAGAATAGGAAGATGTGGCAGATGAATGCATGGCTGAGGAACTGGTGCAGGGGGTAAGGTTTCAGGTTTCTGGATCACTGAGCCCTCTTCTGGAGAAGATAAGATCTGTGCAGAAAGGATGGGTTACACCTGAGCCTGAGGAGGGTGAATACCCTTGCAGGTAGCTTGCGAGAGTTGTTGGGGAAGGTTGAAACTAATTTGGCAGGGGGATGGGAACTGGAGCGATAGGGCTGAGGATGGGGAGGTTCGTATACAAACATGCAGTGTGCAGAGTGACTGTCAGGAAGGACAGGCAGACTCACCATTCCTCCCTCTCACAGACTGGCTGTTCCTGCCAGTTAGTGTGAAACTCCATCTCATAGACTGGCCGTTCCTCTGAGTGAGTGTGAACCACTATCTCGCAGACTGTCCATTCCTCCCTAGTGAGTGTGAAACTCCCTCTTACAGACTTGGTGTTCCTATGTGAGAGTGTGAACCTCAATCTCACACACTAGCTACTCCTCCCTTGTGATTTTGAACCTCCATGTCACAGACTCGCGGTTCATGTGTGTGAGTGTGAAACTCCATCTCACAGACTGGCCAATCGTGTGAGTGAGTTGAACCTGTATCTCACAGACATGCCATTCCTCCCTAGTGAATTTGAACCTCCATCTCACAGACTGCCCATTGTAGTGAGTGAGTGTGAACCTCCATCTCGCAGACTGGCCGTTCCTCCCTAGTCAATGGCAGCAGCCAGGGCATTCTATGACTTCAGCACAGAAACAGGCCGTGTCCCATCTAGTCCATACCGAACTATTGTTCTACCTCGTCTCATCTACAGGCACCGGGACCATCGTCCTCCATATTTCTCCCATCCATGTACTGATCCAATCTTCTTTTAAATGTTGGAACCACTCTCTGAATGAAGAAGTTTCATTGTGAATACTGAAGAAGCTGCAGGTTTTAACTCTGTGTTCAGGAGTTGGAACTTCTACTGGATGAACTCCAGATAATTTGTGATGCTGAGGGGGTTTAACACAGAGAGAACCCCCATACACTTCAGATACACCGGGGTCAGACACAGTGAGAATCTCCCCACACACATCACATCAGAAAGAACTGGTATCAGACACAGAGAGAATTTCTGTGTCTTTCTGAGGGGTAAACAGCCATTGCAATGTAACCCTATGGTCATCCCCCTAAACAACGCTTTGGACACTGTTGACAGGGATAGCCTAGCACTGGAAAGTCACAGCGGTCGGGTATCTGACACTAAGTCTGACTCTCTGTCTCAGAGGGAAGAGGAGAGAATCGGAAAGCTGGGGTGATTGGGAATCTGTTAGTTAGAGGAACAGAGAGGAGGTTCTATGGATTAGAATGAGATTCCCAGATGGTATATTGCTACCCAGGTGCCAGATTCCATGACATCTTGGATCGGGTCCTCAGCATTCTTAAGTAGGAGAGTGAGCAGACGGAGATGGTGATACTTGTGAGTACCAATGACATGGATGAGTGATGAGATTTTGCAAAGGGAGTTCAGGGAGTTCACCAGAATGCTCAAACTATTGGTGGAGAAGTTGAGGGAAGGAATGGGATTATGTTGCAGACTGATGAAGGAAAGGAGGGGATTATGTTGCAGACCGATGAAGGAAAGGAGAGGATTGTGTTGCAGAATGATGAAGGGAAGTAGGGGAATATGTGGCAGAATGATGAAGGGAAGGAGGGGTTTATGTTGCCGAATGATGAAGTGAAGGAGGGGTTTATGTTGCAGAATGATGAAGGAAAGGAGGGGTTCATGTTGCAGAATGAAGGTAAGGAGGGTTTTATGGTGCAGAATGATGAAGGGAAGGAGGGGATTATGTTGCAGAATGATGAAGAGAAGGGGGGATTATGTTGCGGAATGAGAAGAGAAGGAATGGGATTATGTTGCAGAATGATGAAGAGAAGGAGGGGTTTATGTTGAAGAATGATGAAGGGAAGGAGGGGATTATTTTGAAGAATGATGAAGCGAAGGAGTGGATTATGGTGCAGAATGAAGGGAAGGAGGGGTTTATGGTGCAGAATGATGAAGGGAAAGAGGGGTTTATGTTACAGAATGATGAAGGGAAGGAGGACCTTATGTTGCAGAATGATGAAGGGAAGGAGGGGTTTATTTTGCAGAATGATGAAATGAAGGAGGGGTTTATGCTGCAGAATGATGAAGGGAAGGAGGGGTTTATGTTGAAGAATGATGAAGGGAAGGAGGGGTTTATTTTGCAGAATGATGAAGGGAAGGAGGGGATTATGTTGCAGAATGATGAAGAGAAGGAGGGGTTTATGTTGCGGAATGATGATGGGAAGGAATGGGACTATGTTGCAGAATGATGAAGGGAAGGAGTGGATTATGTTGCAGAATGATGAAGGAAAGGAGGGGTTTATGTTGCAGAATGATGAAGTGAAGGAGGGGTTTATGTTGCAGAATGATGAAGGAAAGGAGGGGTTTATGTTGCAGAATGATGAAGGGAAGGAGGGGTTTATGTTGCGGAATGATGAAGAGAAGGAGGGGTTTATGTTGCAGAATGATGAAGGGAAAGGGGGGTTTAATTTGCAGAATGATGAAGGGAAAGAGAATCTTATGTTGCAGAATGATGAAGGGAAGGAGGGGTTTATGTTGCAGAATGATGAAGTGAAGGAGGGGTTTATGCTGCAGAATGATGAAGGGAAGGAGGGGTTTATGTTGCAGAATGATGAAGGGAAGGAGGGGTTTATGTTGCAGAATGAAGGAAAGGAGGGGTTTATGTTGCAGAATGATAAAGGGAAGGAGGGGATTATGTTGCAGATTGATGAAGAGAAGGTGGGGTTTATGTTGCGGAATGATGAAGGGAAGGAATGTGATTATGTTGCAGAATGATGAAGTGCAGGGGGGGATTATGTTGCAGAATGATGAAGGGAAGGAGGGGTTTATGTTGCAGAATGATGAAGGGAAGGAGGGGCTTATGTTGCAGAACGATGAAGGGAAGGAGGTGTTATGTTGCAGAATGATGAAGGGAAGGAGGGGATTATGTTTTCGGAATGATGAAGGAAAGGAATGGGATTATGTTGCAGAATGTTGAAGGGAAGGAGGGGATTATGTTGCGGAATGATGAAGGGAAGGAGGGGATTATGTTGCAGAATGATGAAGGGAAGGAGGGGTTTATGTTGCGGAATGAGAAGGGAAGGAATGGGATTATGTTGCAGAATGATGAAGAGAAGGAGGGGTTTATGTTGAAGAATGATGAAGGGAAGTAGTGGATTATGTTGCAGAATGATGAAGGAAAGGAGGGGTTTATGTTGCAGAATGAAGGAAAGGAGGGGTTTATGTTGCAGAATGATAAAGGGAAGGAGGGGATTATGTTGCAGATTGATGAAGAGAAGGTGGGGTTTATGTTGCGGAATGAAGAAGGGAAGGAATGTGATTATGTTGCAGAATGATGAAGTGCGGGGGGGATTATGTTGCAGAATGATGAAGGGAAGGAGGGGATTATGTTGCAGAATGATGAAGAGAAGGAGGGGTTTATGTTGCAGAATGATGAAGGGAAGGAGGGGTTTATTTTGCAGAATGATGAAGGGAAGGAGGGGTTTATGTTGCAGAATGATGAAGGGAAGGAGGGTTTTATGTTGCAGAATGATGAAGGGAAGGAGGGGTTTATGTTGCCGAATGATGAAGTGAAGGAGGGGTTTATGTTGCAGAATGATGAAGGAAAGGAGGGGTTCATGTTGCAGAATGAAGGTAAGGAGGGTTTTATGGTGCAGAATGAAGGGAAGGAGGGGTTTATGGTGCAGAATGATGAAGGGAAAGAGGGCATTATGTTGCAGAATGATGAAGGGAAGGAGGACCTTATGTTGCAGAATGATGAAGGGAAGGAGGGGTTTATTTTGCAGAATGATGAAGTGAAGGAGGGGTTTATGCTGCAGAATGATGAAGGGAAGGAGGGGTTTATGTTGCAGAATGATGAAGGGAAGGAGGGGTTTATTTTGCAGAATGATGAAGGGAAGGAGGGGATTATGTTGCAGAATGATGAAGAGAAGGAGGGGTTTATGTTGCGGAATGATGATGGGAAGGAATGGGACTATGTTGCAGAATGATGAAGGGTAGGAGTGGATTATGTTGCAGAATGATGAAGGAAAGGAGGGGTTTATGTTGCAGAATGAAGGTAAGGAGGGTTTTATGGTGCAGAAAGAAGGGAAGGAGGGGTTTATGGTGCAGAATGATGAAGGGAAAGAGGGGATTATGTTGCAGAATGATGAAGGGAAGGAAGGGTTTATGTTGCAGAATGATGAAGGGAAGGAGGGGATTATGTTGCAGAATGATGAAGGAAAGGAGGGGTTCATGTTGCAGAATGAAGGTAAGGAGGGTTTTATGGTGCAGAATGAAGGGAAGGAGGGGTTTATGGTGCAGAATGATGAAGAGAAGGAGGGGCTTATGTTGCAGAATTTTGAAGGGAAGGAGGGGTTTATGTTGCAGAATGATGAAGGGAAGGAGGGGATTATGTTGCAGAATGATGAAGAGAAGGGGGGATTATGTTGCGGAATGAGAAGAGAAGGAATGGGATTATGTTGCAGAATGATGAAGAGAAGGAGGGGTTTATGTTGCAGAATGATGAAGAGAAGGAGGGGTTTATGTTGCAGAATGATGAAGGGAAGGAGGGGATTATGTTGCAGAATGATGAAGGGAAGGAGGGGTTTATGTTGCAGAATGAAGGTAAGGAGGGTTTTATGGTGCAGAATGAAGGGAAGGAGGGGTTTATGGTGCAGAATGATGAAGGGAAAGAGGGGATTATGTTGCAGAATGATGAAGGGAAGGAAGGGTTTATGTTGCAGAATGATGAAGGGAAGGAGGGGATTATGTTGCAGAATGATGAAGGAAAGGAGGGGTTTATGTTGCAGAATGATGAAGGGAAGGAGGGGATTATGTTGCAGAATGATGAAGGAAAGGAGGGGTTTATGTTGCAGAATGATGAAGGGAAGGAGGGGTTTATGTTGCAGAATGATGAAGGGAAGGAGGGGTTTATGTTGCAGAATGATGAAGAGAAGGAGGGGCTTATGTTGCAGAATTTTGAAGGGAAGGAGGGGTTTATGTTGCAGAATGATGAAGGGAAGGAGGGGATTATGTTGCAGAATGATGAAGAGAAGGAGGGGTTTATGTTGCAGAATGATGAAGGGAAGGAGGGGATTATGTTGCAGAATGATGAAGAGAAGGAGTGGATTATGTTGCAGAATGATGAAGGGAAGGAGGGGTTTATGTTGCAGAATGATGAAGGGAAGGAGGGGTTTATGTTGCAGAATGATGAAGGGAAGGAGGGGTTTATTTTGCAGAATGATGAAGGGAAAGTGGGGATTATGTTGCAGAATGATGAAGAGAAGGAGGGGTTTATTTTGCGGAATGATGATGGGAAGGAATGGGATTATGTTGCAGAAGAATGAAGGGAAGGAGTGGATTATGTTGCAGAATGCTGAAGGGAAGGAGGGGATTGTTTTGCAGAATGATGAAGGGAAGGAGGGGTTTATGTTGCAGAATGAAGGTAAGGAGGGGTTTATGGTGCAGAAAGAAGTGAAGGAGGGGTTTATGGTGCAGAATGATGAAGGGAAAGAGGGGATTATGTTGCAGAATGATGAAGGGAAGGAGGGGTTTATGTTGCAGAATGATGAAGGGAAGGAGGGGATTATGTTGCAGAATGATGAAGGAAAGGAGGGGTTTATGTTGCAGAATGATGAAGGGAAGGAGGGGTTTATGTTGCAGAATGATGAAGGGAAGGAGGGGTTTATGTTGCAGAATGATGAAGAGAAGGAGGGGCTTATGTTGCAGAATTTTGAAGGGAAGGAGGGGTTTATGTTGCAGAATGATGAAGGGAAGGAGGGGATTATGTTGCAGAATGATGAAGAGAAGGGGGGATTATGTTGCGGAATGAGAAGAGAAGGAATGGGATTATGTTGCAGAATGATGAAGAGAAGGAGGGGTTTATGTTGAAGAATGATGAAGGGAAGGAGGGGATTATGTTGAAGAATGATGAAGCGAAGGAGTGGATTATGGTGCAGAATGATGAAGGAAAGGAGGGGTTTATGTTGCAGAATGAAGGTAAGGAGGGTTTTATGGTGCAGAATGAAGGGAAGGAGGGGTTTATGGTGCAGAATGATGAAGGGAAAGAGGGGATTATGTTGCAGAATGATGAAGGGAAGGAGGATCTTATGTTGCAGAATGATGAAGGGAAGGAGGGGTTTATGTTGCAGAATGATGAAGTGAAGGAGGGGTTTATGCTGCAGAATGATGAAGGGAAGGAGGGGTTTATGTTGCAGAATGATGAAGGGAAGGAGGGGTTTATTTTGCAGAATGATGAAGGGAAAGTGGGGATTATGTTGCAGAATGATGAAGAGAAGGAGGGGTTTATTTTGCGGAATGATGATGGGATGGAATGGGATTATGTTGCAGAATCATGAAGGGAAGGAGGGGTTTATGTTGAAGAATGATGAAGGGAAGTAGTGGATTATGTTGCAGAATGATGAAGGAAAGGAGGGGTTTATGGTGCAGAATGAAGGGAAGGAGGGGTTTATGGTGCAGAATGATGAAGAGAAGGAGGGGCTTATGTTGCAGAATTTTGAAGGGAAGGAGGATCTTATGTTGCAGAATGATGAAGGGAAGGAGGGGTTTATGTTGCAGAATGATGAAGTGAAGGAGGGGTTTATGCTGAAGAATGATGAAGGGAAGGAGGGGTTTATGTTGCAGAATGATGAAGGGAAGGAGGGGTTTATTTTGCAGAATGATGAAGGGAAAGTGGGGATTATGTTGCAGAATGATGAAGAGAAGGAGGGGTTTATTTTGCGGAATGATGATGGGATGGAATGGGATTATGTTGCAGAATCATGAAGGGAAGGAGGGGTTTATGTTGAAGAATGATGAAGGGAAGTAGTGGATTATGTTGCAGAATGATGAAGGAAAGGAGGGGTTTATGTTGCAGAATGAAGGAAAGGAGGGGTTTATGTTGCAGAATGATAAAGGGAAGGAGGGGATTATGTTGCAGATAGATGAAGAGAAGGTGGGGTTTATGTTGCGGAATGAAGAAGGGAAGGAATGTGATTATGTTGCAGAATGATGAAGTCCGGGGGGGATTATGTTGCAGAATAATGAAGGGAAGGAGGGGTTTATGTTGCAGAATGAACGAAAGGAGGGGTTTATGTTGCAGAATGATGAAGTGAAGGAGTGGTTTATGGTGCAGAATGATGAAGTGCAGGGAGGGATTATGTTGCAGAATGAGAAGAGAAGGAATGGGATTATGTTGCAGAATGATGAAGAGAAGGAGGGGTTTATGTAGAAGAATGATGAAGGGAAGGAGGGGTTTATTTTGCAGAATGATGAATGGAAGGAGGGGATTATGTTGCAGAATGATGAAGAGAAGGAGGGGTTTATGTTGCGGAATGATGATGGGAAGGAATGGGATTATGTTGCAGAATGATGAAGGGAAGGAGTGGATTATGTTGCAGAATGATGAAGGGAAGGAGGGGTTTATGTTGCAGAATGATGAAGGGAAGGAGGGGATTATGTTGCAGAATGATGAAGAGAAGGAGGGGTTTATTTTGCGGAATGATGATGGGATGGAATGGGATTATGTTGCAGAATCATGAAGGGAAGGAGGGGTTTATGTTGAAGAATGATGAAGGGAAGTAGTGGATTATGTTGCAGAATGATGAAGGAAAGGAGGGGTTTATGGTGCAGAATGAAGGGAAGGAGGGGTTTATGGTGCAGAATGATGAAGAGAAGGAGGGGCTTATGTTGCAGAATGATGAAGGGAAGGAGGATCTTATGTTGCAGAATGATGAAGTGAAGGAGGGGTTTTTGCTGCAGAATGATGAAGGGAGGGAGGGGTTTATGTTGCAGAATGATGAAGGGAAGGAGGGGTTTATGTTGCAGAATGATGAAGGGAAGGAGGGGTTTATGTTGCAGAATGATGAAGGGAAAGAGGGGATTATGTTGCAGAATGATGAAGAGAAGGAGGGGTTTATGTTGCGGAATGATGATGGGAAGGAATGGGATTATGTTGCAGAATGATGAAGGGAAGGAGGGGTTTATGTTGCAGAATGATGAAGGGAAGGAGGGGATTATGTTGCAGAATGATGAAGGGAAGGAGGGGTTTATGTTGCAGAATGATGAAGGGAAGGAGGGGATTATGTTGCAGAATGATGAAGAGAAGGGGGGATTATGTTGCGGAATGAGAAGAGAAGGAATGGGATTATGTTGCAGAATGATGAAGAGAAGGAGGGGTTTACGTTGAAGAATGATGAAGGGAAGGAGGGGATTATGTTGAAGAATGATGAAGCGAAGGAGTGGATTATGGTGCAGAATGATGAAGGAAAGGAGGGGTTTATGTTGCAGAATGAAGTTAAGGAGGGTTTTATGGTGCAGAATGAAGGGAAGGAGGGGTTTATGGTGCAGAATGATGAAGGGAAAGAGGGGATTATGTTGCAGAATGATGAAGGGAAGGAGGATCTTATGTTGCAGAATGATGAAGGGAAGGAGGGGTTTATGTTGCAGAATGATGAAGTGAAGGAGGGGTTTATTTTGCAGAATGATGAAGGGAAAGTGGGGATTATGTTGCAGAATGATGATGAGAAGGAGGGGTTTATTTTGCGGAATGATGACGGGATGGAATGGGATTATGTTGCAGAATCATGAAGGGAAGGAGTGGATTATGTTGCAGAATGATGAAGGGAAGGAGGGGTTTATGCTGCAGAATGGAAAGGAGGGGCTTATGTTGCAGAATGTTAAAGGGAAGCAGGGGATTATGTTGCAGATTGATGAAGAGAAGGAGGGGTTTATGTTGAAGAATGATGAAGGGAAGTAGTGGATTATGTTGCAGAATGATGAAGGAAAGGAGGGGTTTATGTTGCAGAATGAAGGAAAGGAGGGGTTTATGTTGCAGAATGATAAAGGGAAGGAGGGGATTATGTTGCAGATAGATGAAGAGAAGGTGGGGTTTATGTTGCGGAATGAAGAAGGGAAGGAATGTGATTATGTTGCAGAATGATGAAGTGCGGGGGGGATTATGTTGCAGAATAATGAAGGGAAGGAGGGGTTTATGGTTTTATGGTGCAGAATGCAGGGAAGGAGTGGTTTATGGTGCAGAATGATGAAGTGCAGGGAGGGATTATGTTGCAGAATGATGAAGAGAAGGGGGGATTATGTTGCGGAATGAGAAGAGAAGGAATGGGATTATGTTGCAGAATGATGAAGAGAAGGAGGGGTTTATGTAGAAGAATGATGAAGGGAAGGAGGGGTTTATTTTGCAGAATGATGAATGGAAGGAGGGGATTATGTTGCAGAATGATGAAGAGAAGGAGGGGTTAATGTTGCGGAATGATGATGGGAAGGAATGGGACTATGTTGCAGAATGATGAAGGGAAGGAGTGGATTATGTTGCAGAATGATGAAGGAAAGGAGGGGTTTATGTTGCAGAATGATGAAGGGAAGGAGGGGTTTATGTTGCCGAATGATGAAGTGAAGGAGGGGTTTATGTTGCAGAATGATGAAGGAAAGGAGGGTTTTATGGTGCAGAATGAAGGGAAGGAGGGGTTTATGGTGCAGAATGAAGGTAAGGAGGGTTTTATGGTGCAGAATGAAGGTAAGGAGGGGTTTATGGTGCAGAATGAAGGTAAGGAGGGTTTTATGGTGCAGAATGAAGGGAAGGAGGGGTTTATGGTGCAGAATGATGAAGAGAAGGAGGGGCTTATGTTGCAGAATTTTGAAGGGAAGGAGGGGTTTATGTTGCAGAATGATGAAGGGAAGGAGGGGATTATGGTGCAGAATGATGAAGTGAAGGAGGGGTTTATGTTGCAGAATGATGAAGGGAAGGAGGGGATTATGTTGCAGAATGATGAAGAGAAGGGAGGATTATGTTGCGGAATGAGAAGAGAAGGAATGGGATTATGTTGCAGAATGATGAAGAGAAGGAGGGGTTTACGTTGAAGAATGATGAAGGGAAGGAGGGGATTATGTTGAAGAATGATGAAGCGAAGGAGTGGATTATGGTGCAGAATGATGAAGGAAAGGAGGGGTTTATGTTGCAGAATGAAGTTAAGGAGGGTTTTATGGTGCAGAATGAAGGGAAGGAGGGGTTTATGGTGCAGAATGATGAAGGGAAAGAGGGGATTATGTTGCAGAATGATGAAGGGAAGGAGGATCTTATGTTGCAGAATGATGAAGGGAAGGAGGGGTTTATGTTGCAGAATGATGAAGTGAAGGAGGGGTTTATGTTGCAGAATGATGAAGGGAAGGAGGGGTTTATGTTGCAGAATGATGAAGGGAAGGAGGGGTTTATTTTGCAGAATGATGAAGGGAAAGTGGGGATTATGTTGCAGAATGATGATGAGAAGGAGGGGTTTATTTTGCGGAATGATGACGGGATGGAATGGGATTATGTTGCAGAATCATGAAGGGAAGGAGTGGATTATGTTGCAGAATGATGAAGGGAAGGAGGGGTTTATGCTGCAGAATGGAAAGGAGGGGCTTATGTTGCAGAATGTTAAAGGGAAGCAGGGGATTATGTTGCAGATTGATGAAGAGAAGGAGGGGTTTATGTTGAAGAATGATGAAGGGAAGTAGTGGATTATGTTGCAGAATGATGAAGGGAAGGAGGGGTTTATGTTGCAGAATGATGAAGGGAAGGAGGGGTTTATGTTGCAGAATGATAAAGGGAAGGAGGGGATTATGTTGCAGATGGATGAAGAGAAGGTGGGGTTTATGTTGCGGAATGATGAAGGGAAGGAATGTGATTATGTTGCAGAATGATGAAGTGCAGGGGGGGATTATGTTGCAGAATAATGAAGGGAAGGAGGGGTTTATGGTTTTATGGTGCAGAATGCAGGGAAGGAGTGGTTTATGGTGCAGATTGATGAAGTGCAGGGAGGGATTATGTTGCAGAATGATGAAGAGAAGGGGGGATTATGTTGCGGAATGAGAAGAGAAGGAATGGGATTATGTTGCAGAATGATGAAGAGAAGGAGGGGTTTATGTAGAAGAATGATGAAGGGAAGGAGGGGTTTATTTTGCAGAATGATGAATGGAAGGAGGGGATTATGTTGCAGAATGATGAAGAGAAGGAGGGGTTAATGTTGCGGAATGATGATGGGAAGGAATGGGACTATGTTGCAGAATGATGAAGGGAAGGAGTGGATTATGTTGCAGAATGATAAAGGGAAGGAGGGGATTATGTTGCAGATAGATGAAGAGAAGGTGGGGTTTATGTTGCGGAATGAAGAAGGGAAGGAATGTGATTATGTTGCAGAATGATGAAGTCCGGGGGGGATTATGTTGCAGAATAATGAAGGGAAGGAGGGGTTTATGTTGCAGAATGAAGGTAAGGAAGGTTTTATGGTGCAGAATGCAGGGAAGGAGTGGTTTATGGTGCAGAATGATGAAGTGCAGGGAGGGATTATGTTGCAGAATGAGAAGAGAAGGAATGGGATTATGTTGCAGAATGATGAAGAGAAGGAGGGGTTTATGTAGAAGAATGATGAAGGGAAGGAGGGGTTTATTTTGCAGAATGATGAATGGAAGGAGGGGATTATGTTGCAGAATGATGAAGAGAAGGAGGGGTTAATGTTGCGGAATGATGATGGGAAGGAATGGGAATATGTTGCAGAATGATGAAGGGAAGGAGTGGATTATGTTGCAGAATGATGAAGGATAGGAGGGGTTTATGTTGCAGAATGATGAAGGGAAGGAGGGGTTTATGTTGCAGAATGATGAAGTGAAGGAGGGGTTTATGTTGCAGAATGATGAAGGAAAGGAGGGTTTTATGGTGCAGAATGAAGGGAAGGAGGGGTTTATGGTGCAGAATGATGAAGAGAAGGAGGGGCTTATGTTGCAGAATTTTGAAGGGAAGGAGGGGTTTATGTTGCAGAATGATGAAGGGAAGGAGGGGATTATGTTGCAGAATGATGAAGAGAAGGGGGGATTATGTTGCGGAATGAGAAGAGAAGGAATGGGATTATGTTGCAGAATGATGAAGAGAAGGAGGGGTTTACGTTGAAGAATGATGAAGGGAAGGAGGGGATTATGTTGAAGAATGATGAAGCGAAGGAGTGGATTATGGTGCAGAATGATGAAGGAAAGGAGGGGTTTATGTTGCAGAATGAAGGTAAGGAGGGTTTTATGGTGCAGAATGAAGGGAAGGAGGGGTTTATGGTGCAGAATGATGAAGGGAAAGAGGGGATTATGTTGCAGAATGATGAAGGGAAGGAGGATCTTATGTTGCAGAATGATGAAGGGAAGGAGGGGTTTATGTTGCAGAATGATGAAGGGAAGGAGGGGTTTATTTTGCAGAATGATGAAGGGAAAGTGGGGATTATGTTGCAGAATGATGAAGAGAAGGAGGGGTTTATTTTGCGGAATGATGATGGGATGGAATGGGATTATGTTGCAGAATCATGAAGGGAAGGAGTGGATTATGTTGCAGAATGATGAAGGGAAGGAGGGGTTTATGTTGCAGAATGATGAAGGGAAGGAGGGGCTTATGTTGCAGAATGTTAAAGGGAAGGAGGGGATTATGTTGCAGATTGATGAAGAGAAGGAGGGGTTTATGTTGAAGAATGATGAAGGGAAGTAGTGGATTATGTTGCAGAATGATGAAGGAAAGGAGGGGTTTATGTTGCAGAATGAAGGAAAGGAGGGGTTTATGTTGCAGAATGATAAAGGGAAGGAGGGGATTATGTTGCAGATTGATGAAGAGAAGGTGGGGTTTATGTTGCGGAATGATGAAGGGAAGGAATGTGATTATGTTGCAGAATGATGAAGTGCAGGGGGGGATTATGTTGCAGAATAATGAAGGGAAGGAGGGGTTTATGGTTTTATGGTGCAGAATGCAGGGAAGGAGTGGTTTATGGTGCAGAATGATGAAGGAAAGGAGGGTTTTATGGTGCAGAATGAAGGGAAGGAGGGGTTTATGGTGCAGAATGATGAAGAGAAGGAGGGGCTTATGTTGCAGAATTTTGAAGGGAAGGAGGGGTTTATGTTGCAGAATGATGAAGGGAAGGAGGGGATTATGTTGCAGAATGATGAAGAGAAGGGGGGATTATGTTGCGGAATGAGAAGAGAAGGAATGGGATTATGTTGCAGAATGATGAAGAGAAGGAGGGGTTTATGTTGCAGAATGATGAAGGGAAGGAGGGGTTTATTTTGCAGAATGATGAAGGGAAGGAGGGGATTATGTTGCAGAATGATGAAGAGAAGGAGTGGGTTATGTTGCAGAATGATGAAGGGAAGGAGTGGATTATGTTGCAGAATGATGAAGGGAAGGAGGGGTTTATGTTGCAGAATGATGAAGGGAAGGAGGGGTTTATGTTGCCGAATGATGAAGTGAAGGAGGGGTTTATGTTGCAGAATGATGAAGGAAAGGAGGGGTTTATGTTGCAGAATGATGAAGGGAAGGAGGGGTTTATGGTGCAGAATGATGAAGAGAAGGAGGGGCTTATGTTGCAGAATGATGAAGGGAAGGAGGGGTTTATGTTGCAGAATGATGAAGGGAAGGAGGGGATTATGTTGCAGAATGATGAAGAGAAGGGGGGATTATGTTGCGGAATGAGAAGAGAAGGAATGGGATTATGTTGCAGAATGATGAAGAGAAGGAGGGGTTTATGTTGAAGAATGATGAAGGGAAGGAGGGGATTATGTTGAAGAATGATGAAGCGAAGGAGTGGATTATGTTGCAGAATGATGAAGGAAAGGAGGGGTTTATGTTGCAGAATGAAGGTAAGGAGGGTTTTATGGTGCAGAATGAAGGGAAGGAGGGGTTTATGGTGCAGAATGATGAAGGGAAGGAGGGGATTATGTTGCAGAATGATGAAGGGAAGGAGGATCTTATGTTGCAGAATGATGAAGGGAAGGAGGGGTTTATGTTGCAGAATGATGAAGTGAAGGAGGGGTTTATGTTGCAGAATGATGAAGGGAAGGAGGGGTTTATGTTGCAGAATGATGAAGGGAAGGAGGGGTTTATTTTGCAGAATGATGAAGGGAAAGTGGGGATTATGTTGCAGAATGATGATGAGAAGGAGGGGTTTATTTTGCGGAATGATGACGGGATGGAATGGGATTATGTTGCAGAATCATGAAGGGAAGGAGTGGATTATGTTGCAGAATGATGAAGGGAAGGAGGGGTTTATGCTGCAGAATGGAAAGGAGGGGCTTATGTTGCAGAATGTTAAAGGGAAGCAGGGGATTATGTTGCAGATTGATGAAGAGAAGGTGGGGTTTATGTTGCGGAATGATGAAGGGAAGGAATGTGATTATGTTGCAGAATGATGAAGGGAAGGAGGGGTTTATGTTGCAGAATGATGAAGGAAAGGAGGGTTTTATGGTGCAGAAATGAAGGGAAGGAGGGGTTTATGGTGCAGAATGATGAAGAGAAGGAGGGGCTTATGTTGCAGAATGATGAAGGGAAGGAGGGGTTTATGTTGCAGAATGATGAAGGGAAGGAGGGGATTATGTTGCAGAATGATGAAGAGAAGGGGGGATTATGTTGCGGAATGAGAAGGGAAGGAATGGGATTATGTTGCAGAATGATGAAGAGAAGGAGGGGTTTATGTTGAAGAATGATGAAGGGAAGGAGGGGATTATGTTGAAGAATGATGAAGCGAAGGAGTGGATTATGTTGCAGAATGATGAAGGAAAGGAGGGGTTTATGTTGCAGAATGAAGGTAAGGAGGGTTTTATGGTGCAGAATGAAGGGAAGGAGGGGTTTATGGTGCAGAATGATGAAGGGAAATAGGGGATTATGTTGCAGAATGATGAAGGGAAGGAGGGGTTTATGTTGCAGAATGATGAAGGGAAGGAGGGGTTTATGTTGCAGAATGATGAAGTGAAGGAGGGGTTTATGCTGCAGAATGATGAAGGGAAGGAGGGGTTTATGTTGCAGAATGATGAAGGGAAGGAGGGGTTTATGTTGCAGAATGATGAAGGGAAGGAGGGGTTTATGTTGCAGAATGATGAAGGGAAGGAGTGGATTATGTTGCAGAATGATGAAGGGAAGGAGGGGTTTATGTTGCAGAATGATGAAGGGAAGGAGGGGTTTATTTTGCAGAATGATGAAGGGAAGGAGGGGTTTATGTTGCAGAATGATGAAGGGAAGGAGGGGATTATGTTGCAGAATGATGAAGGAAAGGAGGGGTTTATGTTGCAGAATGAAGGAAAGGAGGGGTTTATGTTGCAGAATGATAAAGGGAAGGAGGGGATTATGTTGCAGATAGATGAAGAGAAGGTGGGGTTTATGTTGCGGAATGAAGAAGGGAAGGAATGTGATTATGTTGCAGAATGATGAAGTGCGGGGGGGATTATGTTGCAGAATAATGAAGGGAAGGAGGGGTTTATGTTGCAGAATGATGAAGGGAAGGAGGGGTTTATGTTGCAGAATGATAAAGGGAAGGAGGGGATTATGTTGCAGATGGATGAAGAGAAGGTGGGGTTTATGTTGCGGAATGAAGAAGGGAAGGAATGGGATTATGTTGCAGAATGATGAAGTGCGGGGGGGATTATGTTGCAGAATAATGAAGAGAAGGAGGGGTTTATGTTGCAGAATGATGAAGGGAAGGAGGGGATTATGTTGCAGAATGATGAAGAGAAGGAGGGGTTTATGTTGCGGAATGATGAAGGGAAGGAATGGGACTATGTTGCAGAATGATGAAGGGAAGGAGTGGTTTATGGTGCAGAATGATGAAGTGCAGGGAGGGATTATGTTGCAGAATGATGAAGAGAAGGGGGGATTATGTTGCGGAATGAGAAGAGAAGGAATGGGATTATGTTGCAGAATGATGAAGAGAAGGAGGGGTTTATGTAGAAGAATGATGAAGGGAAGGAGGGGTTTATTTTGCAGAATGATGAAGGGAAGGAGGGGATTATGTTGCAGAATGATGAAGAGAAGGAGGGGTTTATGTTGCGGAATGATGAAGGGAAGGAATGGGATTATGTTGCAGAATGATGAAGGGAAGGAGTGGATTATGTTGCAGAATGATGAAGGGAAGGAGGGGTTTATGTTGAAGAATGATGAAGGGAAGGAGGGGTTTATGTTGCGGAATGAATGTGATTATGTTGCAGGAAGTGGAAGGAATGTGATTATGTTGCAGAATGATGAAGGGAAGGAGGGGTTTATGTTGCAGAATGATGAAGGGAAGGAGGGGTTTATGTTGCAGAATGATGAAGGGAAGGAGGGGATTATGTTGCAGAATGATGAAGGGAAGGAGGGGTTTATGTTGCAGAATGATGAAGGGAAGGAGGGGTTTATGTTGCAGAATGATGAAGGGAAGGAGGGGTTTATGTTGCAGAATGATGAAGGGAAGGAGGGGATTATGTTGCAGAATGATGAAGAGAAGGAGGGGTTTATGTAGAAGAATGATGAAGGGAAGGAGGGGTTTATTTTGCAGAATGATGAATGGAAGGAATGGGATTATGTTGCAGAATGATGAAGAGAAGGTGGGGTTTATGTTGCGGAATGATGACGGGAAGGAATGTGATTATGTTGCAGAATGATGAAGCGAAGGAGTGGATTATGTTGCAGAATGATGAAGGAAAGGAGGGGTTTATGTTGCAGAATGAAGGTAAGGAGGGGTTTATGGTGCAGAATGAAGTGAAGGAGGGGTTTATGGTGCAGAATGATGAAGGGAAGGAGGGGATTATGTTGCAGAATGATGAAGGGAAGGAGGGGTTTATGTTGCAGAATGATGAAGGGAAGGAGGGGTTTATGTTGCAGAATGATGAAGGGAAGGAGGGGTTTATGTTGCAGAATGATGAAGGGAAGGAGGGGTTTATGTTGCAGAATGATGAAGGGAAGGAGTGGATTATGTTGCAGAATGATGAAGGGAAGGAGGGGTTTATGTTGCAGAATGATGAAGTGTAGGAGGGTTTTTTGCTGCAGAATGATGAAGGGAGGGAGGGGTTTATGTTGCAGAATGATGAAGAGAAGGAGGGGTTTATGTTGCAGAATGATGAAGAGAAGGAGGGGCTTATGTTGCAGAATTATGAAGGGAAGGAGGGGTTTATGTTGCAGAATGATGAAGGGAAGGAGGGGTTTATGTTGCAGAATGATGAAGGGAAGGAGGGGATTATGTTGCAGAATGATGAAGGGAAGGAGGGGTTTATGTTGCGGAATGATGAAGGGAAGGAATGGGATTATGTTGCAGAATGATGAAGAGAAGTGGAGGGGTTTATGTTGCAGAATGATGAAGGAAAGGAGGGGTTTATGTTGCAGAATGATGAAGGGAAGGAGGGGTTTATGTTGCAGAATGATGAAGGGAAGGAGGGGCTTATGTTGCATAATGATGAAGGGAAGGAGGGGTTTATGTTGCAGAATGATGAAGGGAAGGAGGGGTTATGTTGCAGAATGATGAAGAGAAGGAGGGGTTTATGTTGCAGAATGATGAAGGAGGGATTATTTGCAGAATGAGAAGAGAAGGAATGGGATTATGTTGCAGAATGATGAAGAGAAGGAGGGGTTTATGTTGAAGAATGATGAAGGGAAGGAGGGGACTATGTTGAAGAATGATGAAGCGAAGGAGTGGATTATGGTGCAGAATGATGAAGGAAAGGAGGGGTTTATGTTGCAGAATGAAGTTAAGGAGGGTTTTATGGTGCAGAATGAAGGGAAGGAGGGGTTTATGGTGCAGAATGATGAAGGGAAAGAGGGGATTATGTTGCAGAATGTTGAAGGGAAGGAATGGGATTATGTTGCAGAATGATGAAGGGAAGGAGGGGTTTATGTTGCAGAATGATGAAGGGAAGGAGGGGTTTATGTTGCAGAATGATGAAGGGAAGGAGGGGATTATGTTGCAGAATGATGAAGGGAAGGAGGGGTTTATGTTTTCGGAATGATGAAGGAAAGGAATGGGATTATGTTGCAGAATGATGAAGGGAAGGAGGGGATTATGTTGCGGAATGATGAAGGGAAGGAGGGGTTTATGTTGCAGAATGATGAAGGGAAGGAGGGGATTATGTTGCAGAATGATGAAGAGAAGGAGGGGTTTATGTTTGCGGAATGATGAAGGAAAGGAATGGGATTATGTTGCAGAATGTTGAAGGGAAGGAGGGGATTATGTTGCGGAATGATGAAGGGAAGGAGGGGTTTATGTTGCAGAATGATGAAGGGAAGGAGGGGTTTATTTTGCAGAATGATGAAGGGAAGGAGGGGTTTATGTTGCGGAATGATGATGGGAAGGAATGGGAATGAAGGGAAGGAGGGGTTTATGTTGCAGAATGATGAAGGGAAGGAGGGGATTATGTTGCAGAATGATAAAGGGAAGGAGGGGATTATGTTGCAGATTGATGAAGAGAAGGTGGGGTTTATGTTGCGGAATGATGAAGGGAAGGAATGTGATTATGTTGCAGAATGATGAAGTGCGGGGGGGATTATGTTGCAGAATAATGAAGGGAAGGAGGGGTTTATGTTGCAGAATGAAGGTAAGGAAGGTTTTATGGTGCAGAATGCAGGGAAGGAGTGGTTTATGGTGCAGAATGATGAAGTGCAGGGAGGGATTATGTTGCAGAATGATGAAGAGAAGGGGGGATTATGTTGCGGAATGAGAAGAGAAGGAATGGGATTATGTTGCAGAATGATGAAGAGAAGGAGGGGTTTATGTAGAAGAATGATGAAGGGAAGGAGGGGTTTATTTTGCAGAATGATGAATGGAAGGAGGGGATTATGTTGCAGAATGATGAAGAGAAGGAGGGGTTAATGTTGCGGAATGATGATGGGAAGGAATGGGAATATGTTGCAGAATGATGAAGGGAAGGAGTGGATTATGTTGCAGAATGATGAAGAGAAGGAGGGGTTTATGTAGAAGAATGATGAAGGGAAGGAGGGGTTTATTTTGCAGAATGATGAATGGAAGGAGGGGATTATGTTGCAGAATGATGAAGAGAAGGAGGGGTTAATGTTGCGGAATGATGATGGGAAGGAATGGGAATATGTTGCAGAATGATGAAGGGAAGGAGTGGATTATGTTGCAGAATGATGAAGGAAAGGAGGGGTTTATGTTGCAGAATGATGAAGGGAAGGAGGGGTTTATGTTGCAGAATGATGAAGGGAAGGAGGGGTTTATGTTGCCGAATGATGAAGTGAAGGAGGGGTTTATGTTGCAGAATGATGAAGGAAAGGAGGGTTTTATGGTGCAGAATGAAGGGAAGGAGGGGTTTATGGTGCAGAATGATGAAGAGAAGGAGGGGCTTATGTTGCAGAATTTTGAAGGGAAGGAGGGGTTTATGTTGCAGAATGATGAAGGGAAGGAGGGGATTATGTTGCAGAATGATGAAGAGAAGGGGGGATTATGTTGCGGAATGAGAAGGGAAGGAATGGGATTATGTTGCAGAATGATGAAGAGAAGGAGGGGTTTATGTTGCAGAATGATGAAGGGAAGGAGGGGATTATGTTGCAGAATGATGAAGGGAAGGAGGGGATTATGTTGCAGAATGATGAAGGGAAGGAGGGGATTATGTTGCAGATAGATGAAGAGAAGGTGGGGTTTATGTTGCGGAATGAAGAAGGGAAGGAATGTGATTATGTTGCAGAATGATGAAGTGCAGGGGGGGATTATGTTGCAGAATGATGAAGGGAAGGAGGGGTTTATGTTGCAGAATGAAGGTAAGGAGGGTTTTATGGTGCAGAATGAAGGGAAGGAGGGGTTTATGGTGCAGAATGATGAAGTGCAGGGAGGGATTATGTTGCAGAATGATGAAGAGAAGGGGGGATTATGTTGCGGAATGAGAAGAGAAGGAATGGGATTATGTTGCAGAATGATGAAGAGAAGGAGGGGTTTATGTTGAAGAATGATGAAGGGAAGGAGGGGTTTATGTTGCAGAATGATGAAGGGAAGGAGGGGATTATGTTGCAGAATGATGAAGGGAAGGAGGGGTTTATGTTGCGGAATGATGAAGGGAAGGAATGGGATTATGTTGCAGAATGTTGAAGGGAAGGAGGGGATTATGTTGCAGAATGATGAAGGGAAGGAGGGGTTTATGTTGCAGAATGATGAAGGGAAGGAGGGGTTTATGTTGCAGAATGATGAAGGGAAGGAGGGGATTATGTTGCAGAATGATGAAGAGAAGGAGGGGTTTATGTTGCGGAATGATGATGGGAAGGAATGGGATTATGTTGCAGAATGATGAAGGGAAGGAGTGGATTATGTTGCAGAATGATGAAGGAAAGGAGGGGTTTATGTTGCAGAATGATGAAGGGAAGGAGGGGTTTATGTTGCAGAATGATGAAGGGAAGGAGGGGTTTATGTTGCAGAATGATGAAGGGAAGGAGGGGTTTATGTTGCAGAATGATGAAGGAAAGGAGGGTTTTATGGTGCAGAATGATGAAGGGAAGGAGGGGTTTATGGTGCAGAATGATGAAGGGAAGGAGGGGATTATGTTGCAGAATGATGAAGGGAAGGAGGGGTTTATGTTGCAGAATGATGAAGGGAAGGAGGGGATTATGTTGCAGAATGATGAAGAGAAGGAGGGGTTTATGTTGCGGAATGAGAAGGGAAGGAATGGGATTATGTTGCAGAATGATGAAGAGAAGGAGGGGTTTACCTTGAAGAATGATGAAGGGAAGGAGGGGACTATGTTGAAGAATGATGAAGCGAAGGAGTGGATTATGTTGCAGAATGATAAAGGGAAGGAGGGGATTATGTTGCAGATAGATGAAGAGAAGGTGGGGTTTATGTTGCGGAATGAAGAAGGGAAGGAATGTGATTATGTTGCAGAATGATGAAGTGCAGGGGGGGATTATGTTGCAGAATGATGAAGGGAAGGAGGGGTTTATGTTGCAGAATGAAGGTAAGGAGGGTTTTATGGTGCAGAATGCAGGGAAGGAGTGGTTTATGGTGCAGAATGATGAAGTGCAGGGAGGGATTATGTTGCAGAATGAGAAGAGAAGGAATGGGATTATGTTGCAGAATGATGAAGAGAAGGAGGGGTTTATGTTGCAGAATGATGAAGGGAAGGAGGGGTTTATTTTGCAGAATGATGAAGGGAAGGAGGGGATTATGTTGCAGAATGATGAAGAGAAGGAGGGGTTTATGTTGCGGAATGATGATGGGAAGGAATGGGATTATGTTGCAGAATGATGAAGGGAAGGAGTGGATTATGTTGCAGAATGATGAAGAGAAGGAGGGGTTTATGTTGCAGAATGATGAAGGGAAGGAGGGGTTTATGTTGCAGAATGATGAAGGGAAGGAGGGGATTATGTTGCAGAATGATGAAGGGAAGGAGGGGTTTATGTTGCGGAATGATGAAGGAAAGGAATGGGATTATGTTGCAGAATGATGAAGGGAAGGAGGGGATTATGTTGCAGAATGATGAAGGAAGGAGGGGTTTATGTTGCAGAATGATGAAGGGAAGGAGGGGTTTATGTTGCAGAATGATGAAGGGAAGGAGGGGTTTATGTTGCAGAATGATGAAGGGAAGGAGGGGTTTATGTTGCAGAATGATGAAGGGAAGGAGGGGTTTATGTTGCAGAATGATGAAGGGAAGGAGGGGTTTATGTTGCAGAATGATGAAGAGAAGGAGGGGCTTATGTTGCAGAATTTTGAAGGGAAGGAGGGGTTTATGTTGCAGAATGATGAAGGGAAGGAGGGGTTTATTTTGCAGAATGATGAAGGGAAGGAGGGGATTATGTTGCAGAATGATGAAGAGAAGGAGGGGTTTATGTTGCGGAATGATGAAGGGAAGGAATGGGACTATGTTGCAGAATGATGAAGGGAAGGAGTGGATTATGTTGCAGAATGATGAAGGAAAGGAGGGGTTTATGTTGCAGAATGATGAAGGGAAGGAGGGGTTTATGTTGCAGAATGATGAAGTGAAGGAGGGGTTTATGTTGCAGAATGATGAAGGAAAGGAGGGTTTTATGGTGCAGAATGAAGGGAAGGAGGGGTTTATGGTGCAGAATGATGAAGAGAAGGAGGGGCTTATGTTGCAGAATTTTGAAGGGAAGGAGGGGTTTATGTTGCAGAATGATGAAGGGAAGGAGGGGATTATGTTGCAGAATGATGAAGAGAAGGGGGGATTATGTTGCGGAATGAGAAGGGAAGGAATGGGATTATGTTGCAGAATGATGAAGAGAAGGAGGGGATTATGTTGCAGAATGCTAAAGGGAAGGAGGGGATTATTTTGCAGAATGATGAAGGGAAGGAGTGGATTATGTTGCAGAATGATGAAGGAAAGGAGGGGTTTATGTTGCAGAATGAAGGTAAGGAGGGTTTTATGGTGCAGAATGAAGGGAAGGAGGGGTTTATGTTGCAGAATGATGAAGGGAAGGAGGGGATTATGTTGCAGAATGATGAAGGGAAGGAGGGGATTATGTTGCAGAATGATGAAGGGAAGGAGGGGTTTATGTTGCAGAATGATGAAGGGAAGGAGGGGATTATGTTGCAGAATGATGAAGGGAAGGAGGGGTTATGTTGCAGAATGATGAAGGGAAGGAGGGGTTTATGTTGCAGAATGATGAAGGGAAGGAGGGGATTATGTTGCAGAATGATGAAGGGAAGGAGGGGATTATGTTGCAGAATGATGAAGGGAAGGAGGGGTTTATGTTGCAGAATGATGAAGGGAAGGAGGGGTTTATGTTGCAGAATGATGAAGGGAAGGAGGGGTTTATGTTGCAGAATGATGAAGGGAAGGAGGGGATTATGTTGCAGAATGATGAAGGGAAAGGAGGGGTTTATGTTGCAGAATGATGAAGGGAAGGAGGGGTTTATGTTGCAGAATGATAAAGGGAAGGAGGGGATTATGTTGCAGATTGATGAAGAGAAGGTGGGGTTTATGTTGCGGAATGATGACGGGAAGGAATGTGATTATGTTGCAGAATGATGAAGGGAAGGAGGGGTTATGTTGCAGAATGATGAAGGGAAGGAGGGGTTTATGGTTTTATGGTGCAGAATGCAGGGAAGGAGGGGTTTATGGTGCAGAATGATGAAGTGCAGGGAGGGGTTTATGTTGCAGAATGATGAAGGGAAGGAGGGGTTTATGGGGCAGAATGATGAAGGGAAGGAGCGATTTATGTTGCAGAATGATGAAGGGAAGGAGGGGTTTATGTTGCAGAATGATGAAGGGAAGGAGGGGTTTATGTTGCAGAATGATGAAGGGAAGGAGGGGATTATGTTGCAGAATGATGAAGGGAAGGAGGGGTTTATGTTGCGGAATGAGAAGGGAAGGAATGGGATTATGTTGCAGAATGATGAAGAGAAGGAGGGGTTTATGTTGAAGAATGATGAAAGGAAGGAGGGGATTATGTTGAAGAATGATGAAGCGAAGGAGTGGATTATGTTGCAGAATGATGAAGGAAAGGAGGGGTTTATGTTGCAGAATGATGAAGGGAAGGAGGGGTTTATGTTGCAGAATGATGAAGGGAAGGAGGGGTTTATGTTGCAGAATGATGAAGGGAAGGAGGGGTTTATGTTGCAGAATGATGAAGGGAAGGAGGGGTTTATGTTGCAGAATGATGAAGGGAAGGAGGGGTTTATGTTGCAGAATGATGAAGGGAAGGAGGGGTTTATGTTGCAGAATGATGAAGGGAAGGAGGGGATTATTTTGCAGAATGATGAAGGGAAGGAGGGGTTTATTTTGCGGAATGATGAAGGGAAGGAATGGGATTATGTTGCAGAAGAATGAAGGGAAGGAGTGGATTATGTTGCAGAATGATGAAGGGAAGGAGGGGTTTATGTTGCAGAATGATGAAGGGAAGGAGGGGTTTATTTTGCAGAATGATGAAGGGAAGGAATGGGATTATGTTGCAGAATGATGAAGAGAAGGAGGGGTTTATGTTGCAGAATGATGAAGGGAAGGAGGGGTTTATGTTGCAGAATGATGAAGGGAAGGAGGGGTTTATGTTGCAGAATGATAAAGGGAAGGAGGGGATTATGTTGCAGATTGATGAAGAGAAGGTGGGGTTTATGTTGCGGAATGATGACGGGAAGGAATGTGATTATGTTGCAGAATGATGAAGTGCAGGGGGGGATTATGTTGCAGAATGATGAAGGGAAGGAGGGGTTTATGTTGCAGAATGAAGGTAAGGAGGGGTTTATGGTGCAGAATGAAGTGAAGGAGGGGTTTATGGTGCAGAATGATGAAGTGAAATAGGGGATTATGTTGCAGAATGATGAAGGGAAGGAGGGGTTTATGTTGCAAAATGATGAAGGAAAGGAAAGGGATTATGTTGCAGAATGTTGAAGGGAAGGAGGGGATTATGTTGCGGAATGATGAAGGGAAGGAGGGGTTTATGTTGCAGAATGATGAAGGGAAGGAGGGGATTATGTTGCAGAATGATGAAGAGAAGGAGGGGTTTATGTTGCGGAATGATGATGGGAAGGAATGGGATTATGTTGCAGAATGATGAAGGGTAGGAGTGGATTATGTTGCAGAATGATGAAGGAAAGGAGGGGTTCATGTTGCAGAATGAACGAAAGGAGGGGTTTATGTTGCAGAATGATGAAGGGAAGGAGGGGATTATGTTGCAGATTGATGAAGAGAAGGTGGGGTTTATGTTGCGGAATGATGAAGGGAAGGAATGTGATTATGTTGCAGAATGATGAAGTGCAGGGGGGGATTATTTTGCAGAATGATGAAGGGAAGGAGGGGATAATGTTGTATAATGATGAAGGGAAGGAGGGGTTTATGATGCAGAATGATGAAGGGAAGGAGGGGCTTATGTTGCAGAATGATGAAGGGAAGGAGGGGTTTATGTTGCAGAATGATGAAGGGAAGGAGGGGTTTATGTTGCAGAATTTTGAAGGGAAGGGGGGATTATGTTGCGGAATGAGAAGGGAAGGAATGGGATTATGTTGCAGAATGATGAAGAGAAGGAGGGGTTTATGTTGAAGAATGATGAAAGGAAGGAGGGGATTATGTTGAAGAATGATGAAGAGAAGGAGTGGATTATGTTGCAGAATGCTGAAGGGAAGGAGGGGATTGTTTTGCAGAATGATGAAGGGAAGGAGGGGTTTATGTTGCAGAATGATGAAGTGAAGGAGGGGTTTATGGTGCAGAATGATGAAGGGAAATAGGGGATTATGTTGCAGAATGATGAAGGGAAGGAGGGGTTTATGTTGCAGAATGATGAAGGGAAGGAGGGGTTTATGTTGCAGAATGATGAAGGGAAGGAGGGGTTTATGTTGCAGAATGATGAAGGGAAGGAGGGGTTTATGTTGCAGAATCATGAAGGGAAGGAGGGGT
The DNA here is from genome assembly GCF_963921235.1 of Mobula hypostoma. Classification (NCBI taxonomy): domain Eukaryota; kingdom Metazoa; phylum Chordata; class Chondrichthyes; order Myliobatiformes; family Myliobatidae; genus Mobula; species Mobula hypostoma. The sequence continues at coordinate 110,036,237 of NC_086099.1, read as the reverse complement.
TATGTTGCAGAATGATGAAGGGAAGGAGGGGTTTATGTTTTCGGAATGATGAAGGAAAGGAATGGGATTATGTTGCAGAATGTTGAAGGGAAGGAGGGGATTATGTTGCGGAATGATGAAGGGAAGGAGGGGTTTATGTTGCGGAATGAGAAGGGAAGGAATGGGATTATGTTGCAGAATGATGAAGAGAAGGAGGGGCTTATGTTGCAAAATTTTGAAGGGAAGGAGGGGTTTATGTTGCAGAATGATGAAGGGAAGGAGGGGTTTATTTTGCAGAATGATGAAGGGAAGGAGGGGATTATGTTGCAGAATGATGAAGAGAAGGAGGGGTTTATGTTGCGGAATGATGATGGGAAGGAATGGGACTATGTTGCAGAATGATGAAGGGTAGGAGTGGATTATGTTGCAGAATGATGAACGAAAGGAGGGGTTTATGTTGCAGAATGATAAAGTGAAGGAGGGGATTATGTTGCAGATTGATGAAGAGAAGGTGGGGTTTATGTTGCGGAATGATGAAGGGAAGGAATGTGATTATGTTGCAGAATGATGAAGTGCAGGGGGGGATTATTTTGCAGAATGATGAAGGGAAGGAGGGGATAATGTTGTATAATGATGAAGGGAAGAAGGGGTTTATGGTGCAGAATGAAGGGAAGGAGGGGTTTATGGGGCAGAATGATGAAGGGTAGGAGGGGTTTATGCTGCAGAATGATGAAGAGAAGGAGGGGATTATGTTGCAGATTGATGAAGAGAAGGTGGGGCTTCTGTTGCGAAATGATGAAGGGAAGGAATGTGATTATGTTGCAGAATGATGAAGAGCAGGGGGGGATTATTTTGCAGAATGATGAAGGGAAGGAGGGGATTATGTTGCAGAATGATGACGAGAAGGAGTGGATTATGTTGCAGAATGCTGAAGGGAAGGAGGGGATTGTTTTGCAGAATGATGAAGGGAAGGAGGGGTTTATTTTGCGGTCTGATGATGGGAAGGAATGGGATTATGTTGCAGAAGAATGAAGGGAAGGAGTGGATTATGTTGCAGAATGATGAAGGGAAGGAGGGGTTTATGTTGCTGAATGAAGGAAAGGAGGGGTTTATGTTGCAGAATGATGAAGGGAAGGAGGGGATTATGTTGCAGAATGATGAAGAGAAGGAGGGGTTTATGTTGCGGAATGATGAAGGGAAGGAATGGGATTATGTTGCAGAATGATGAAGGGAAGGAGTGGATTATGTTGCAGAATGATGAAGGGAAGGAGGGGTTTATGTTGCAGAATGAAGGTAAGGAGGGGTTTATGTTGCGGAATGAGAAGGGAAGGAATGGGATTATGTTGCAGAATGATGAAGAGAAGGAGGGGCTTATGTTGCAAAATTTTGAAGGGAAGGAGGGGTTTATGTTGCAGAATGATGAAGGGAAGGAGGGGTTTATGTTGCAGAATGATGAAGGGAAGGAGGGGATTATGTTGCAGATTGATGAAGAGAAGGTGGGGTTTATGTTGCGGAATGATGAAGGGAAGGAATGTGATTATGTTGCAGAATGATGAAGTGCAGGGGGGGATTATGTTGCAGAATGATGAAGGGAAGGAGGGGTTTATGTTGCAGAATGAAGTTAAGGAGGGTTTTATGGTGCAGAATGAAGGGAAGGAGGGGTTTATGGGGCAGAATGATGAAGGGTAGGAGGGGTTTATGTTGCAGAATGATGAAGAGAAGGAGGGGATTATGTTGCAGAATGATGAAGGGAAGGAGGGGTTTATGTTGCAGAATGATGAAGGGAAGGAGGGGTTTATGTTGCAGAATGATGAAGGGAAGGAGGGGTTTATTTTGCAGAATGATGAAGGGAAAGTGGGGATTATGTTGCAGAATGATGAAGAGAAGGAGGGGTTTATTTTGCGGAATGATGATGGGATGGAATGGGATTATGTTGCAGAATCATGAAGGGAAGGAGTGGATTATGTTGCAGAATGATGAAGGGAAGGAGGGGTTTATGCTGCAGAATGGAAAGGAGGGGCATATGTTGCAGAATGTTAAAGGGAAGCAGGGGATTATGTTGCAGATTGATGAAGAGAAGGAATGTGATTATGTTGCAGAATGATGAAGTGCAGGGGGGGATTTATGTTGCGGAATGATGATGGGAAGGAATGGGACTATGTTGCAGAATGATGAAGGAAAGGACTGGATTATGTTGCAGAATGATGAAGTGAAGGAGGGGTTTATGTTGCAGAATGATGAAGGGAAGGAGGGGTTTATTTTGCAGAATGATGAAGGGAAGGAGGGGATTATGTTGCAGATTGATGAAGAGAAGGTGGGGTTTATGTTGCGGAATGATGACGGGAAGGAATGGGATTATGTTGCAGAATGATGAAGGGAAGGAGTGGATTATGTTGCAGAATGATGAAGGGAAGGAGGGGTTTATGTTGCAGAATGAAGTGAAGGAGGGGTTTATGTTGCAGAATGATGAAGCGAAGGAGGGGATTATGTTGCAGATTGATGAAGAGAAGGAGGGGATTATGTTGCAGAATGATGAAGTGAAGGAGGGGATTATGTTGCAGAATGATGAAGGGAAGGAGGGGTTTATGTGGCAGAATGATGAAGTGAAGGAGGGGATTATGTTGCAGAATGATGAAGTGAAGGAGGGGTTTATGTTGCAGAATGATGAAGGGAAGGAGGGGTTTATGTTGCAGAATGATGAAGTGAAGGAGGGGATTATGTTGCAGAATGATGAAGGGAAGGAGGGGTTGGGAGTCTAGCTGCTGAACTGCTCTATAGTTTCGGAGGCTCCAGAGAAAGATTGCTTTTCATTCTGGCCCACAAATATGCGAACAGGTATCTTACCTGCTCAATTGACTGTTCTCGTAGTTGCTCCAATGCTCTGATTATACATTAATTTTAGTTAGATAAAGAGCCAAACAGCATGCAGACCACTATGTCCGTGCCAAATATCTACACGAATTCTATTTAACTGCTTTCGGTCCAGAGCCTTACTTATCTTGTTCACAGAAGTGAGGTTATCGGCTTTCTTACATCTGCCCAGCTGGTGTATTGCAGTTTCCAGCCACCGTCCTCAGATATCCTGGGAAATTTACCTTTCATCCTCAATCTATATCCTCTTGTCTTTGATATACCATAGAAAACAGATACTCACTGATAAATTTCCCCAACCTGAATACTGCGGCTATATATGGACAGTGCCTATAAAAAAGTATTTAACCCGCCGCCCCCCCCCCGGAAGTTTTCAAGTTTCCTTGTTTTACAACATGAATCTCACGGGATTTAATTTGGCTTTTTTTGGACACAGATCAACAGAAAAAGACTCTTTCGTGTAAAACTGAAAGGAGATCTCTACAAAGTGAACTAAATTAATTACAAATTTAAAACACAACATAATTGATTGCTTAAGTATACAACCCCTTCAAGCAAATATTTAGTAGGTGCTCCTTTGGCAGTAACTACAGCCTTGAGTCTTTATGGATAGGTCTCTATCAGCTTTGCACATCTGGACACTGAAATTTTTCCCCATTCTTCTTCACGAAACTGTTCAAGCTCTGTCAGATTGCATGGGGATCGTGAGTGAACAGCCCTTTCCAAGTCCAGTCATAGATTCTCAATTGGGTTGAGGTCTAGACTCTGACTTGACCACACCTGGACATTAGATTTTGTTGTTTAGGAACCATTCCTGTGTCTCTTTGTCTTTATGCTTGTGGTCATTGTCTTGCTAGAAAACAAATCATCTCCCAAGTTGCAGTTCCCTTGCAGACTGCATCAGGTTTTCCTCCAGGATTTCCCTGTATTTTGTTGCGGTCATTTTACCCTTTACCTTCACAAGCCTTCCAGGGCCTGCTGCAGTGAAGCATCCCCACAGCATGATGCAGCCACCACCGTGCTTCACAGTAGGGATGGAGTGTTTTTGTTGATATATCATGTTCAGCTTATACCAAACATAGTGTTTAGTCTGATGGCTAAAAAAGCTCTATTCTGGTTTCATCAGACCATAGAACCTTCTTCCAGCTGAATTCAGAGTCTCCCACATGCCTTCTGGCAAACTCTAGCCAAGATTGCGTGAGATTTTTTTTCAACAGTGGCTTTCTAATTGCCACTCTCTCATAAAGCTGTGACAGGTGAAACACCCAGGCAACAGTTGTTGTATGTGATGTCTCTTCCATCTCTGCCACTGATGCATGTAACTCCTCCAGAGTTGTTAAAGGACATTTGGTGGACTTCTTGCACGGTCACTCAGTTTTTGAGGATAGCCTGCTCTAGACAGATTTACAGCCGTGCCATATTCTTTCCATTTCTTGATGATTGACTTAACTGTACTCCAAGGATATTCAGTGACTTGGAAATTTTCTTGTATCCATCTCCTGATTTGTGCTTTTCAATAACCTTTTTACATGATTGTTTGGAGTGTTCTTTTGTCTTCGTGGTGTAGTTTTTGCCAGGACATTGTCTCACCAGCAGTTGGACCTTCCAGATACAGATGGATTTTTACTACAATCAATTGAAACATCTTGACTTCACACAGGTTTATATAAAGCTAGGACACCTGAACTAATTATTTGATTTCCAAAATCATTTAGCTGCACCAGTGATGATTTAGTGTGTTATATTAAAGGGGCTGAATACTTATGCCATCAGTCAGACCCCACTTGGAGAACTGTGCTTAGTTCTGCTCACCTCACTATAGGAAGGTTATGGAAACTACAGAAAGGGTGCAGAGGAGAGTTTACAAGGATGTTACCTGGATTGGGGAGCATGCCTCATGGGAATAGGTTGAGTGAACTCGGCCTTTTCTCCATGGAGCAACGGAGGATGAGAGGTGACCTGATAGAAGTGTATAAGATGATGAGAGGTATTGATCATGTGGATAGCCAGAGGCTTTTTCCCAGGGCTGAAATGGCTAACATGAGAGGGCATAGTTTTAATATACTTGGCACCTATGTACAGAGTGAATGTCAGGGGTATGTTTTTCACACAGAGAATGGTGGGTGCGTGGAATGCAGTTCCTGCGACGGTGATGGAGGCTGATATGACAGGGTCTTCTAAGAGACTCTTAGATAGGTACATGGAACTTAGAAAAATAGAGAGCTATGCAGTAGGGAAATTCTAGGTAGTTTCTTGAAAAGGTTACATGGTTGGCACAATATTGTGGGCCGAAGGGCCTGTAATGTGCTGTAGATGTCTATGTTCAATGTTCTAATTAATTTGCGTTTTATATTTTTATTTAATTTAGATCACTTTGTAGAAAACTGCTTTCACTTTGACATGAAAGATCTTTTTCTGTTGATTAGTGTCAAAAAGTCAAATTAAATCTACTGCAATTCGATGTTGTAAAATAATAAAACATGAAATCTTCCAGGACTGGGGAGGTGAATACATTTTATAGACACCGTATATCCCTTATAATTTCATATACCTCTGTCAGGTCACCCTTTGGCCTCATCTGCTGTCAGGAAAACAAATCCAGTCCATAAAAATCTCTTTTCGTAACCGAAATGCTCCAATCCAGGGAACATCCTGGTGAATCATCTATACCCTTCCTAGCACAATAACATCTTCCCTATGGTGTGGTGACCAGGAAAACCAAGCCTTAAGGGTCAGTAGACAGAGAATGGAACAATAAAGTGTTGGTAAAAATGTTATTTCTATTTGGCATCAAAATTATTCTCATTACTTCCTTTTGTAACCCCTGCAAAAAGTATCTCTAAATTTTTTTAAAATAACGTAAGGCTCAGAAGTATGTTCCTATCCCAACAGCAACTAGTAATCTTCCATATACTGTGGCTTTGCTGTTTCCATTTCCAATTCTTCATTATCCCCAGAAATATTCAGTTTCTATACAGTTTGTACGACCTACCTATCTAAACATAATACAATTTCTCCAAGTTTTTTGCTTGTCCTTTGTTACAGTTGAAATATTCATCACCCATCTTATGCTTTAAACCACAAAGTAGAGAGACCTGTTTTTATTTTAATTTAAATTTAAAAGTGAAAGGGACTTTAATTTGATGCCATTTTTGACAGAGGTGGGGTGAGGGGAGAATCAACAATTTATCAAGGTGGGAAGATATAACTACCACTTAATAGCGAGCAGTTTGCTGTGCACATTTCCCCAGTGGTTCCAGTCTCCATATTGATTTTCGGTCAGATTGAACTGTGTTACTCACAGGAAGGGTATATACATCAAAACAAGTGACAAAACACCACTCTGACAAATGGAACAAAATTTATAAATAATAAAGAGGTATACTTTCTGTATCCTCAGAGGGGGAAACATAAGAAGTTAATGCTTTCTTAAATGTCTGCTGGTAGTAATGTGTAATTTGAAACATTCAGGAAATGAGAAATATATTTAAGTTTCTATCAGAACCCTAGTGACTGCACTGATCTCTTTTGATGCAGTTCAGGAAATTACTTCTGTATGTGATTATTGATACTAAAACAATATTAGATTCATTTAAAAATGGTGATCCTGGAGGTATTACAATTGATTCTTCTTCTTCTTCATGTGCTTTACGTGTTACACGCTTGGGCAATCACGGCTCTCCACATCGAACGATTCCTCGCAGTGTCAATGATATCTCACACATTTAAATTTGTTAGTTTTTTCACGGTGTCCACATATTTTCTTTTTTGCCTTCCTCTTCTGCGTTTCCCAGGCATACAGCCTTGTAATGTAAGGCATTCTATTTCTCCCTTTCTGATGACATGGCCCAGGAAATTAAGTTTCCTCTCATTTAATATTCTCATTAAAGATCTTTTTGTATGGGCACGTTGGAGAACTGTCTCATTAGTTACCCTATCTCTATATGATATTTTCAGCATTCTTCTAAGAAACCATATTTCTGTAGCTTCTAAGTTTCTTTGGAGTTCTGGTGTTATAGTCCATGTTTCGGAAGCATACAGCAAGATTGACCAGATGTAACATTTTAGTAGCCTAAGCCTTGTTGTCATGGAAATGTGTCTGTTGGTAAAAATGGGTTTCATTTTTTGGAAGTTGGTTTTGGCAATGGCAATGCTTCTTTTTACTTTTAGCATCTTGTGATATAAAGCTACCAAGGTAATTAAAGCTGGACTTTTGTTCAATCTCTTGGTTACTGATGCACAATTGGCAGTTGGGAGTATCCTGCTGTACTGATATTACCATACATTTGTTTTTTTACAGTTGATGGTTAGAACCAAAATCTGCACTTGTTTGTACTACTTTGTCTAGGAGGATTTGTGGGTCTTCTGCAGCACTTGCAATTAGGGTGGTATTGTCTGCATATCTTAGAGTGTTGATGTTAACATTTCCAATTTTTATCCCATCTAGGTCTTCTATTTCTCTGAGAATCATTTCACTATAGATATTAAATAATTCCGGTGAGGCAACGCATCCCTGTCTAACTCCTCTTTGAATTTTAGTCCAACTGCTTATATTATCATTAATTTTTACTGCTGCCATTTGATTCTAAAGTAATTTTTAAATGAATTTTTTTATGCATTTCTACAGTGAAACTACAAAGAACCCAGCAACAAAATAGAAATTTATACAGTGCAAACCAAACAAATCCAATATATAGTTCTTAAGAATAAAAAAGCACCCAAAAGAGAATTATGTAAAATTAATACCCACCCTAACCTCCCACTGAACAAAAGAAAAAAACAGGCCAACCACTTTGCATATATAAAAAAAATCAATCAGAACATTCAACTCCAGAGAACTGTAAATATATATAAAAAATAACATAATGCCAACTACCAAAAGCATAGTATAATTCAAACCAAAAAGCCGTATAACTTTCAAGAAAAAAAAAGCTGAAAGTAAGGGATTGCAGCATGCTAAAAAAAAGAATAAACTTACCCTAAAGAAGAGCTTTGAAAATATTCAAGAAAAGGTCCCCACACTTTATAAAACTTTATGTCTGAGTTAAGAAGTGAATAATTAATGTTTTTGAGGTCTAAACAGGCCATAATATCATTAAGCCATTGAGCATGAGTGGGTGGGGCAGCATCTTTCCACCTAAAAAGAACCAACTGTCTAGCCAAAAGAGAGGCAAAAGATAATCTTTGACGTTTAGTCGGACTCAAGTGCATATTAACTTCACCCAAGGTGCCAAAAAGAGCAACCAGAGGGTTAGGTTCTAAATGACAGTTAAGAACAAGAGATAGGGTTAAAAAAACTTCTCTCTAGAATTTTTCAAGACTAGGACAGGTCCAATGCATATGAATAAGGGAAGCCTCAGCCCCTTTACACCTATCACAAACAGGACTAATGTCAGGATAAAACCGTGATAATTTAGTTTTAGACATATGAGTCCTACGTACAACCTTAAACTACAAAAGACAGTGGTGAGCACACAGAGAGGATGAGTTAACTGATTTAAGAATTAAATCCCAAACCGCATCGGATAAAGAGATATTTAGATCTTGTTCCCAGGCAGTTCTAATTTTATCGAAAGGAGCACGACTCAAAATCACTAACTTATCCTGAATATCAATAAAACATAAAAAGACATAAATGATGTCTGAAAGCATTAGTAGCATGAAAATTGTGTTCCTAGTTCCTCTATCCTCAATAAATCCATATTGCAGTTCAAAAGTTTCTAGCCTTAATTTGTTTTTAATTCGACCTAGAACAATTCTCAACAAAATCTTTACTATGTGACTCCTAAGACTGATTGTTCTATAATTTTCGCAGTCAATAGTTCCAGGAATTTTGGCAGAGTTATAAATACTGATTTCAAGTGATCATCAGGTAATATACCAGACTCATATATGCCATTAAACAGTTCAAAAAGAATATCTATGCCTAGATCTTCTAGGGCTTGTATCATTTCCAATGAAATTTCATCAGGTCCAGTGGCTTTACTATGTTTCATGCTTTTCATTGCTTTAGTTATTTCTTCTTTGGTAATAGATGGGCCAGAGTTAGGGTGTTTAATATCTGGGGGTTCCCCTCTATTATCTTCAAAAAGCTGCTCTATATACTGAATCCACCTCTCACATACTTTATTTGGATCTGTTAGTATGGATCCGTTTGCTGATCTTATGCATCCTGTAGAGGAGGTTTTCTTAATTCCAGTAATTTCCTTAATTTTCTTGTACATTACTTTGCTGTTAATATGGCCTTCTACTTCATTGCATTTTTGATTCAGCCATTCTTCCTTTGCAATATTGCACAATTGTCTGATCTGTCTGTCTAGCTCTTTGTATTGTACTTCATTATTCTTCACTCACCTTCTTTGTTCCATCAGATCTAGAATTTCTTGGGTTATCCACCCCTTGTTGGTGTGTTGGATTTCTTGTACTGGGATTATCTCCTCTGCTGATTGCTGTATAGCATATTTAAATCTGTCCCAAATAGGTGTTGTTTCATTTTCCTTGAGATGTTCTTCTACAGCTGTTCTGAATTATTGCTTAACTATGCTACCATTTTTAAGTTCTCCCAAAATAGACTTCTTTCTCTTTTTTCCACATTTCAGTTTCTTTAATTTTGTTTTGATGGTAGCTATTACTGGATGGTGACCTGAACCACAGTCTGCTCCTGGGTAGGCTTTAGAATTTGTGATATTATTTCTGAAACGTTCATTGATGGTAATGAAATCTATTTGATTCCTTGTTCTATCTCCAGGGCTAATCCAAATACACTATCTACGTGGATGGTTTTTGATTGCATGATGTAATTCCAAAGCAGCTGTGCCAGGATTTCTGAAATTGTGGATGGGTCCTCTACGCCCAGTCACTGTTTTTATCAGAGCTCCACTGTGAAGCCTTCAGTGTTCTGGGAAGGAGAAAGTGGCGATTGGATCAGATAGGGAGGTGGTGTTGGAGGTGACTGGTTGCTGATAACAATGGCAGGTTCCATCTGTCTTGTTCCTTCCAACATTCTGCTCCTCTTTCCTTGCTTACAGATCAGTTGGCTGGTTGAATATAATGTGGATGTTGCTTCTTCTACATGGAGTCATATGGGCATTCCTCACTCTGATGACCTGCTCCAATTTCTCTTCTCCTGTTCACCCTTTGGATGTGATACTGCAGGAAGATATTTGTGGGGTGGGGCCAAGATTTACTGAGGTGATCCAAAGGGAATTAGTCTTAAATATAGAAAGAGGATAGAGTAGTTACCCTTCCAATGAAAGAAAGAATGCAGTAAGTTGAAACCTTTAAAGGTGACCAAAATTAGGAAAGGTTTCAACAAAGTAAACAGGGAGAAAATCAAAATGATTTTCTTAAGTCAGTGAGACAGTGACACCAGGATAAAAATGTCAATTCATTAATAAAAGTGATGAGCATTTTAGCTTTTCTGCTGCAGAATGTTGTTGGGAAAACACAACCAGAAATAACTGTTGAACTTAAAACTTAAAAGCTTCAAAAGTAATGTGGATAAATATTTGGATGGTCAGACTTTGTGACAGTTATTACCTGTCAACCATCAGGCTCCTAAACTGTCCTGGATAATCTCATTCACCACAACTCTGAATTGATTCTACAGCCTACAGACTTATTCTCAATGGCTCTACAGTTCATGGCCTCAGTATTGCTATTATTCGCACAATTTATTTTCTTTTTTGCATTGGTTGCTTGTCAGCCTTCGTTTAAGTAAAGTTTTTTTTTCATAAATTCTAATTTATTACTTTATTTTCCTGTAAATACCTGCAAGAAAATCTTGTGTATGGTGATATATACGGACTTTGATAATAAACTTAATTTGACTTTGACTTTAGAATCATTTCGTGAGAGGCCAGGAGAACTGGACTAAGTACACATCTCTTTCAGGAAAACAGGATATGTGTAATCTGCTGATGAAAAACAAAATTAACCTCCAGTACTGAAAGTCTGAAATAAAACATAACATACTGGAACCACTCAGCAGCACAGATATCATCTGGATCATATCTGAGAGGGGAGAGGAGAAATGGCCAGGAAAAAGAGGGGTGAGACAGAGCCCAGAGATGCACAGAGAAGTGAACAAACAGGGTGTAGAGGACCATAGCTGATCAAGCAGGTATAGATGGGGAAGGATGTTGTTGGATGTTGAAGGATGTTCCAGGATTCCTTTCTGTTTCCTTTGTCTTTCACTCTTCCTAATTGTTTCCATTGTCAACTTCCTTACTTACTTAGAGGAAGAAGTATTCTAAAGGAAAGGTGACACAACCGTGGCAAGCAAGAGAAGTTAAAGCCAACATAAAAGCCAAAGAAAGAACATATGATAGAGCAAAAATTAGAGGTTAAAGCATTGGAAAGCTTTTAAAAAACAACAGAAAGCAATTAAAAAAAGTCATGAAGAGGGGAAAGATGAAATACAGAAGTAAGCTAGCCAATGATATTAAAGAGGATGCCAAAAGTGTTTCTCAGATACATAAAGTATAAAAGAGAAGCAAGAGTGAATATTGGACTGCTGGAGAGGTGATAAGACCAGAAAACAATAACACATAGAAGCATATCAGGCCATTCAGCCCATTGAGTCTGCTCTGCCATTCCGTCATGGCTGATCAACAGCTGTCAAAATCTGTTGGGATTTTTTGAAGAATTAACAAGCAGGATAAATAAAGGAGAATCAGTTGATATTGTGTACTTCTCAGAAGGCCTTTGCCCAGGTGCCACACATGAGGTTGCTTAACAAGCTCAGAGCCCATGGTATTACAGGAAAGGTTCTAGCACGGATAAAACAGTGGCTGATTGGCCAGAGGCAAAGTAAGGGAATAAAAGGAGCCTTTTCTGATTGGCTATGGGTGACTGTGTGGGGACCAATTCTTTTTATGTTATACGTCAAAGATTTGGATGATGGAATGAATGGCTTTGTTGCAAAGTCTGCAGATGATATGAAGATAGGTGGAGGGGAAGGTAGTTATGAGGATGTAGAGAGGCTACAGAAGGATTTAGACAGATTAGGAGAATGGACAAAAAAATGGCAGTTGAAATACATTGTCAGGATGGTCATGGACTTTGGTAGAAGAAATGAAAGAGTTTTCTATTTTCTTAATGGAGAGAAAGTACAAAAACTGAGATGAAAAGGGACTTGGGAATCCTTGTACAGGATTGCCTAATGGTTAATCTGCAGGTTGAGTCTGTGGTGAGGAAGGCAAATTCAATGTTTGCATTCATTTCAAGAGGACTAGAATATAAAAGCAAGGATGTAATGTTGAAACTTTATAAAGCACTGGTGAGGCCTCACTTTGAGAATTGTGAGCAGTGTTGGGCCCTTATCTTAGAAAGGATATACTGAAACTGGAGAGTGTTCAAAGGAGGTTCATGAAAATGATTCCAGGATTAAATGGCTTGTCATATGAGGAGTTTGATGGCGCTGGGGTTGTATTCACTGGAATTTAGTAGAATGTGGGATGATTTCATAGAAACCTTTCAAATGGTGAAAGGCCTTAATAGAGTGGATGTGAAGAGGATGTTTCCTATGGTGGGAAAGTCTAAGACCAGAAGACGCAGCCTCAGAATAGAGGGACATCCTTTTAGAACGGAAATGAGGAGGGAATGAGTTAGGGAATGGTGAATTTGACGAATTCTTTGCCACAGATAGTGTGTAAGTCAAGACTTTATGTATATTTAGGGCAGAGTTTGATAGATTCTTGATTGGTCAGGGCAGGAACAGATGTGGCAAGAAGACAGGAGACTGGGCTGAGAGGAGAACTGTGGAGCAAACTCGATGTGCAAAATGGCTTCATTCTGCTCCTATATCTTATGGTCTTATCAGATTCCAGCACTGGCAGTCTTAGGTTACCACCCTCCAGCAGCTCCCTCCACCTTCACCATACACAACCCCATGCTGTCTCCATCTTCCTCTATTTTTCTGCCTCCATCTATAAAGTCAACAATTCTTTCTCCATCTCTTTCCCTCATGCATACTGTTCCACCTATTGTTGAACACCTACAGCAGATTGGAACAGTGAAATTACAGGACCGTGTCATACAACTGCCTGAAATTTGCAAAGAAGCAGATGGAAGAGGTTTGAATTTGAAGACACAAAGCAAATTAGCAAATGAATACTAATAGGTTTGTTAACTGGATCAGGTGCAGTCCAGTTCTCACCGGCTGTGATCCAGGCTTGCAGGATTTTGCATGCTACTGATCTACCCAGGGGCTATGTAACTCAAAACAAGTTGAGGTCCCTCTACTTCACAAATGTACCAGAAGACAGTGAAGCGTTTGACACCAAAATATGTATGAGAAACGACTATCTACAAACTGCAAAGTAGCTTTGTAAGGGTCTCATAAACACAAAATAATCTGCAGATGCTGGGATCAAAGCAAAACTCACAACACGCTGGAGGAACTCAGCAGGTCAGGCAGCATCAGTGGAAATGAAGAGTCGACGCCTCGGGCCGGAACCCTTCATCAGGCCTGAAGAAAGAAGGTGAGGGAGGGTTGGAAGAAGACTCGTAGTTTCAGTGGAAAAACCAGTAATTTGAAAGACAAAGGGGTGGGGGAGGGGAAGCAGGGACGTCATAGGCAGGAAAACAATGGGTAGTAGAAGAAGGAGGTAGAACCATGAGGGAGGTGATAGGCAGCTGGGGGAGGGGGCAGAGTGGAATAGGGATAGAGGAAGGGAGGGGGAGGGAATTACCGGAAGTTGGAGAATTCTATGTTCATACCAAGGGGCTGGAGACTACCTAGACGGTATATGAGGTGTTGCTCCTCCAACCTGAGTTTAACCTCATCATGGCAGTAGAGGAGGCCATGTATGGACGTATCTGAATGAGAATGGGAAGCAGAGTTGAAGTGGGTGGCTACCGGGAGATCCTGTCTGTTGTGGCCGACGGAGTAGAAGTGCTCGACGAAGTGTCCCCCAATCAGCGTCGGGTTTCACCGATGTAGAGGAGGCCGCACCGGGAGCACCAGATGCAATAGATGACCCCAACAGACTCACAAGTGAAGTGTTGCCTCACCTGGAAGGACTGTTTGGGGCCCAAAATGGTGGCAAGAGAGGAAATGTAGGGACAGGTGTAGCACTTACGCTTACAGGGATAAGTGCCAGGTGGGAGATCCGTGGGGATGGACGTGCGGATAAGGGAGTCGTGGAGGGACCAATCTCTGCGGAAAGCGGAGAGAGGTGGAGAGGGAAAGATGTGTTTAGTGGTGGGGTCCTGTTGAAGGTGGTGGAAGTTGCGGAGGATAACATGCTAGATCCGGAGGCTGGTGGGGTGGTAGGTGAGGACAAGGGAACTCTGTCCCTGTTGTGGTTGCGGGAGGATGAGGTGAGGCCCGAAGTGCAGGAAATGGAGGAGATGCGGGTGAGGGCATCGTTGATGGCAGTAGAAGGGAAACCACGATCCTTAAAGAAAGAGGACATTTGAGATTCCTTAAAGAAAGAGGACATTTGAGATAATATTATAATAATAACAAGAATTCTCCTTGTCCTCACCTACCACCCCACCAGCCTCCGGATCCAGCTCATTATCCTCCGCAACTTCCGCCACTGTCAACAGGACCCCACCGCTAAGCACATCTTTCCCTCTCCACCCCTCTCCGCTTTCCGTGGAGATTGGTCCCTCCGCGACTCCCTTATCCGCACGTCCATCCCCACGGATCTCCCACCCGGCACTTATTCCTGTAAGCATAAGTGCTACACCCGTCCCTACACCTTCTCTCTTGCTACAATTCAGGGCCCCAAACAGTCCTTCCAGGTGAGGCAACACTTCACTTGGGAGTCTGTTGGGGTCATCTATTGCATCCGGTGCTCCTGGTGCGGCCTCCTGTACATCGGTGAAACCCCACGCAGATTGGGGGATCGCTTCGTCGAGCACCTCCACGCCGTCTGCTGCAACAGACAGGTACCCACTTCAACTCTGCTTCACATTCCCATTCAGATATGTCCATACATGGCCTCCTCTACTGCCATGATGAGGCTAAACTCAGGTTGGAGGAGCAACACCTCATATACCGTCTAGGTAGTCTCCAGCCCCTTGGTATGAACATAGAATTCTCCAACTTCCGGTAATTCCCTCCCCCTCCCTTTCTCTATCCCTATTTCACTCTGCCCCCTCCCCCAGCTGCCTATCACCTCCCTCATGGTTCCACCTCCTTCTACTACCCATTGTTTTCCTGTCTATGACATCCCTGCTTCCCCTCCCCCACCCCATTTGTCTTTCAAATTACTGGCTTTTCAACTGAAACTACGAGTCTTCTTCCACCTTCCCCCACCTTCTTTCTTCAGTCCTGACGAAGGGCTCCGGCCCAAAACGTCGACTCTTCGTTTCCACTAATGCTGCCCGACCTGCTGAGTTCCTCCAGCATGTTGTGAGTGTTGCTTTGTAAGGTCTCTCTGGTTCCGGTTGCTTTCATTAAATGTGGCATCTATTTTACTTCATGATTTTACAATATTAGAAGTCACAGTTCTGGCCTCAGGATGTGGAGCAGCAATGATATAGAATCAGAAATAATGTGTTACCACATCAGTGACATCTCATTGAACTAGATCTGTTCATTGAGCAGTAGACTTTGCAGTCATTGGTAAACGTCCACTGCCTGGAAACCACCTAACATCTATTTGACAGACTTTGTAGTAGCATTATGATGAAACCTTTGTTTTATATAAGTTGATTGCACTTAAGACCGTAAGACATAGGAGCAGAATTAGGCCATTCAGCCCATCGAGTCTGCTCTACCATGGCTGATCCTGGATCCCACTCAACCCCACACACCCGCCTTCTCGCCATATCCTTTGATGCTCTGACCAACTGACTCAGTTCACTATCAACTTGGCCTCCACCGCAGTCTGTAGCAGAGCATTCCACAGATTTACTACTCTTTGGCTAAAAAGAAATCATTCTTATCTCTGTTCTAAAGGGTCATCCCTCAATTTTGAGGCTGTGCTTTCCAGTTCTGGATACCCCTACAGTAGAAAACATCCTCTCCACCTTATATATCCACCTTATATAGTCCTTTCAACATTCGATAGGTTTCAGTGAGATCCTCCTGCATTATTCTAAATTCCACTAAGTACAGGCCCAAAGCTGCCAAATGCTCCTCATATGTTAACCCCTTCATTCTCAGAATAATCCTCGTGAACCGCCTCTGGACTCACTCCAATGACAACACATCTTTTCTGAGATTTGGGACCCAAAACTTCTGACAATACTCCTACTGCCGTCTAGTCAGTGTCTTATAATGCCTCAGTATTAATCTCCTTTGTTTTATATTCAGACTCAACTTGTAAATTAACCTTCTGGTGGTCTTGCACAAGGACTTGTAAGTCCTTTTGCACCTCTGATGTTTGAATTTTCTCCCCATTTAGATAAGTCTGTACTATTGTTCCTTTTTCCAAAAAGGAACAATATTATTCCCTTCAAAATAAACTTTTCTTTACAGCTAAATATACCAATCATATCAAAAAATATTGAATTGTGATGTATTGAAGGTAATGCAAATCTGTTTCCTCTTCTGTAATCTGCATAAAAATAGCCTTATTGTCATTATCTTCAAAGGGTTTGTAATGTTTTAAATTATAATTTTGGAAGAACACAATGGAACTCACTCTCGTACCACAGAGCATAGTACAAGGACACTTATCTCAGCTTTCCTATTCCCTTAGTTCCACATCCCTGCTCTACCAGCATTCTGGTGTTTTCTTCCTTTTTATCCATTTTGCTTTGAAAATTACCTGTCAATTTGCTCATAACATGTTTTCAGATGAACTATTCCAGATCAAAAGAACTTGTTGCATAAATGCTATTTCATTGTCCCTCTGGTTCCTAGGTAAAGCATCTTAAATAAGTGTCCATTTGTTTTTAACGCTGGAAAAGTTTACCCCATTTGTGTAAACAAAAACCAATCATAATTGTCAATGTTTTCATCCAATCTTCCTTCTTGATCATAACCTCTGATGATCCTAGAAACAGAACCCTAATTTCTCCAGGGTCTGAATATAGTAAAATCCTTTCCTCATAATTTCCTTCTGAACCCTTTCTCTTCACCACCTAGTTTCCCCTCGTGATAATTGTAGGTGGAATCAGACCTGTCTGTCAGTGCTGACGCATTGGATTGTAAAAGCCACCTACACCATAATCCTTTCATGTTGGGGAAGAGTGTGTGGCGGAGAGGTTTCCTCTCCCACAAGAACAAGAATGGTCTTTGATGCACCTGACTTTGAATGGTTAATACTCTCAGACAATTAAAATCCTCCGAATCTTCTGCATACCTGTCAATCAAAAATATTAAGATTTGGATTTGCAAATATGCAAAATATTTATAAACACAAAATACTCTGTAGATGCTGGGTCAAAGCCACACTCACAACACGCTGGAGGAACTGATCAAGTCGGGCAGCATCCGTGGAAACGATCAGTTGACATTTCAGGCCAGAACCCTTCGTCAGGACTGAAGAGGGAAGGGGTAGGGGCCCTATAAAGAAGGTGGGGGGAGAGTGGGAAGGAGAAGGCTGGTAGGTTCCACGTGAAAAACCAGTAAGGGGAAAGATAATAGGGTGGGGGAGGGGAAGCAGGGAGGTGATAGGCAGGAAAGATGAAAAAGGAATAGGGGAAAACACAACGGGTAGTAGAAGGAGGTGGAACCATGAGGGAGGTAGTAGGCAGCTGGGGGTGGGGGCAGAGTGAAACTGGGATAGAGGAAGGGAGGGGGAGGAAAATTACTGGAAGTTGGAGAATTCGAAGTTCATACCAAGGGGCTGGTTCATACCAAGGATGTCCAATCTTTATACACCTCCATTCCCCATCAAGACGGCCTCAAAGCCCTCCGCTAGTTTCTGGACTATAGACTTCACCAGTTCTCCACCACCACTACCCTCCTCCGGTTGGCGGAACTGGTACTCGCACTTAATAACTTCTCTTTTGGCTCTTCCCACTTTCTTCTGACCAAGGGTGTAGCTATGGGCACTCGCATGGGCCCCAGCTATGCCTGCCTCTTCGTTGTTATGTGGAACAGTCTGTGTTCCAAACCTATTCTGGTACTGCTCCCCAACTTCTCCTTTGCTACATTGACGACTACATTGGTGCTGCTTCCTGCACCCATGTTGATCTCGTCAATTTCATCGACTTTACTTCAAATTCACTTGGTCTATCTCGGACACTTCTCTCCCCTTTCTCGATTTCTCAGTCTCCATCTCTGGAGACAGATGATCCACTGACATCTTCTACAAGCCCGCTGACTCGCATAACTACCTCAACTATACCTCTTCCCACCCTGCTTCATGCAAAAATGCCATTCTCTATTCCCAGTTGCTCCGTCTCCGCCGCATCTTCTCCCAGGATGAGGCTTTCCGTTCCAGGACATCTCATGGTTTCCCTTCTGCTGTCATCAATGATGCTCTCACCCGCATCTCCTCCATTTCCCGCACTTCAGCCCTCACTCCATCCTCCTGCCACCACAACAGGGACAGAGTTCCCCTTGTCCCCACCTACCACCCCACCAGACCCAGATCCAGCACATTATCCTCCACAACTTCCGCCACCTTCAACAGGACCCCACCACTAAGCACATCTTTCCCACTCCACCCCTCTCCGCTTTCCACAGGGATCATTCCCTCCATGACTCCCTGGTCCACACGTCCCTCCCCACAGACCTCCCACCTGGCATTCATCCCTGTAAGCGTAAGTGCTACACCCATCCCTACACCTCCTCACTTGCCACCATTCAGGGCCCCAAACAGTCCTTCCAGCTGAGGCAACACTTCACTTGTTAGTCTGTTGGGGTCACCTATTGCATCAGGTGCTCCCGGTGCGGCCTCCTCTACATCAGTGAAACCCGACGCAGATTGGGGGACACTTCGTCGAGCACCTCCACTCCATCTGCCACAACAAACAGGTTCTCCCAGTTGACACCCACTTCAACTCTGCTTCACATTCCCATTCGGATATGTCCATACATGGTCTCCTCTACTGCCATAATAAGGCTAAACTCAGATTGGAGGAGCAACACCTCATATACTATCTAGGTAGTCTCCAGCCCCTGAGCATGAACATTGATTTCTCCAACTTCCGGTAGTTCCCTCCCCCTCCCTTCCCTTATCCCTATGTCACTCTGCCCCTCCCCCAGCTGCCTAATACCTCCCTCATGGTTCCGCCTCCTTCTACTACCCGTTGTGCGTTCCCCTAATCCTTCTTCACCTTTCCTGCCTATCCCCTCCCTGCTTCCCCTCCACCACCTCTTTGTCTTTCCCCTTACTGGTTTTTCACCTGGAACCGACCCTCCCCCCACCTTCTTTATAGGGGCCTCTGACCCTTCCCTCTTCAGTCCTGATGAAGGATTCCGGCCCGAAACGTTGACTGATCGTTTCCATGGATGCTGTCCGACCTGCTGAGTTCCTCCAGATTGTTGTGAGTGTTGGTCTGATTTTTGCATTGTGCACTGGGAGTGAGACAGGGCCCTAGGATGTGTTGTACTGTAGAAAAGGGGTATAAGTTCTAGGAGCACAAGTATATAGATGCCAGAAGTAGAGAAACAGACAAAGTGACGAAGAAGACATATGGCATGCTTACCTGGTACTGAGTATAAGAGTTTGGGGATACTTCAATATTATCTGTAGTTCTTGTCTCTATGTTATAGGAAGGATTTGATTAAACTACTATGGGTGCAGCAAAGATTCACAAGGATGTTGCTAGAACTGGAGGATTTGAAAGATAAGACTCTTGGCTGTGTGGAAGATTAGTGAGATCTTGGGGTCCATTTTCGTAGGACACTCAAAACTGCTGCGCAGGTTGAAAGTTTTGCTAAGAAGGGGTATGGTGTGCTGCCCGTCATCAGCTGTGGGTTTGAGTTCAAGAGCCATGAGGTAATGTTACAGCTATATAAGACCTTAGTTAGACTCCGCTGGGAGTACTGTGTTCAGTTCTGGTCACCTCATTACAGGAAGGATGTGCATACTATAGGGAGTGCAGATTTATAAGGGTGTTACCTAGATTGGAGAGCATGCCTTATGGAATAGGTTGAGTGAACTTGGCCTTTTCTCCTTGGAGCAACAGAGGATGAGAGGTGACCTGATAGAGGTGTATAAGATGATCAGAAGCATTGATCATGTGGTGGGCCAGAGGCTTCTTCCCAGGGCTGACATGGCTAACATGAGGGGTCACAGTTTTAAGGTGCTTGGAAGTAGCTACAAAGGGGAGTCAGAGATAAGTTTTTCACACATAGAGTGGTGAGTGTGTGGAATGCACTGCCAGTGAAGGTGGTAGAGGTGGATACAATAGGATCTTTTAAGAGACTCTTAGATAAGTGCATGGAGCTTAGAAAATAGGGGGCTATGTAGTAGGGAAATTCTAGGTAGTTTCTAGGGTAGGTTACATAGTCAGAAAAACGTTGTGGTCTGGGGGGCTTGTAATGTGCTGTAGATTTTCCATGTTTCTATAAGGAGAAATTAATGGCATAGAGACGTTTATAAAATCATGAGAGGCATAGATAAGGTGAATGATCAGAGTCTTTTATCTGGATAGGTGAGTTTAAAACTAAAGGGAACCTGAAGGGCAAGATTTATAGTGTTGGATATGTGGAATCAGCTCCCAAAAGAAGTGGTGGAAACAAGTAAAATGACAATGTTTAAAATATACAGTGCCTATGAAAAGTATTCGCCTCCTCTTTGGAAGTTTTCATGTTTTATTGTTTTACAACATTGAATTGCAGTGGAGTTAACTTGACTTTTTTGACACTGATCAACAGAAAAAAAATATTTGAGCATAAAAATGAAAACAGATCTGTACAGAATGATTTAAATTAATTACAAATATAAAACACAAAATAACTGCTTAAATATTCACCTCCTTTAAGGCATTGATCATGTGGGTAGTCAGAGGCTTTTTCCCAGGGCTGAAATGGCTAGCACGAGAGGGCACATTTTTAAGGTGCTAGGAAGCAGGTACAGAGGAGATGTCAAGGGTAAGTTTTTTAAGCAGAGAGTGGTGAGTGTGTGGAATGAGCTGCCGGCAAAGGTGGTGGAAGCGGAAACAATAGGGTCTTTTAAGAGATTCCTTGACAGGTACATGGAGCTTAGAGAAATAGAGGGCTATGGGTAACCCTAGATAATTTCTAAAGAAAGACATGTTCAGCACAGCTTTGTGGGCCGAAGTGCCTGTATTGTGCTGCAGGTTTTCTATGTTTCTATGTTTAATATTGTCATGCTCTGGGGAGAGGGCGTGGTGGACTGCACGCCCCTGCATTTCTAATGACCAGCACTGTTTATTGTTCGTGTTAAAATGTTTTTGTGTGATTATGGTGTGAAGTTCCAGTTCATTTATTGTTACATTTTAGCTTGGGTTATACAGTTATTCACTTGTGTATTTGTGGGTCACCCTGACTGTAACCGGGGTGTGTGATGGTCACCTCCCCCGTCCGTGTGAGACTGGTTGGGTTCACTCTCCGGGTCATGGTGCCCAGTCTGTTTTGTGTTTATCACAATAAAACGGTTGTTGAGTTAACGAGCTTCCTCGTCTGTCATTATAGACCAAATGTCAACCACATTGGTGTCAGGATTGGGATGCGAGATTGAAGAGCTATGACATCAGATAGAGTGCCTTAAGACCCGGGGAATAAGACGAGGAACCGAGCAGTATGCCTCCCCCACACCCACGGGCAGGGTTCATGAAGATGAGACCTGGAGGGAGGACCTGGAACCAAGCATCGTGCCTTCCCAGGGAGCCCCAACGGAGTGAGCATACGCAGGCTCCCCAACCCGGGGGACAGAGCGGAGCGCATCACTCGCCTCCATTGGTACCCACACGGGGGAACCCCAGACACCGGAGCCATGGGAGGACGGGCACCATGGCAGATGCCACCGGACCAACAGGAAGGCCAAAGGGCCTCGACAATTTGCCTCTCAAGGTCCGGCCAGAAGCTCCCCAGATACAACAGTACCAGCTGCCTGGAGCCTTACCTGACGCAAGTCAAACTTGCCGCATGGCACAACGGGTAGAGTCCCACCGAGACGGCGGTGCACCTTGCCCTGGCACTGGAGGGAGATGCCCTGCGGGCCCACCTAGACCTAACGTCGGTGGGGCAGCATGACCACAGGGCCCTCGTAGTAGCGCCGGAGTGGCATTTCGAGCAGAGGCCGTTGGTGGAAGCAATGAGGGAAGAACTGTGCAGCAGACGGCGCCGTAAGGGAGAAAGCCTGGAGGCATTGGCAGCTGATCTCCACCACTGTGCCCGGCATGGCTACCCCAAGTTCCCTCCTGCCCAGCCCAGGAAGAGCTTACTCTCCACGCCTTTGTAAAGCACGAGGTGCGGCTCGCCAACATCCGAGAGTCCTGCAACACTCTACCTCGGTGCCAAAGCCGTGGTTCTCCGGCTGGGCAGCTCCGGGAAGCGGTCCCATCGGGGCAGCGACGACCACCAGTTCCACAGCAGCCCCCGGTGGTGCAACACAGCACACCCGGCAGCGGCCCAGCGCAACACAGCTGAACCAGGAGCAAGTGCCGGTGATGGCCAGCGACCACCTCCCCACCGCGGACCAGCAGCTGCACAGTGACCAGGTGAGCGACCCCGTGTTGGCCCGGCTGAGGGAATGGCTGAGTGTGGGACGACGGCTGGAGTAGGCAGAGATCTCCGTCCTGGACCCAGCGACCAGAGCCCTGTACTCGCAGTGGGGAACGCTGGAGGTGCGCGACGGGTTGCTGTCCCGGCGGTGGCGATTGTCCGATGGTGACAGACATTTGCTGTTGTCCCCCAAGGGCTCCGCCACAGTGCCGCATGGTGGCCGGGCTGGTGGGGGCCGGCCATCTCGGAGTTGCAGAGACATTGGGCAGGCTGCGTGAATGCTTCTACTGGCCTGGGTACAGGCAGGACGTGGAGCTGTTCATGCACTGTGGTGAAGCTTACACGTCCCAGAAGGGGTCAGGCCGATAGTCTGGGGTGTCAATGCCGCAGTATGGGTCTACTGCCCCCAGGCTGTGAAGCCACTGGAAGGGATCGGGAGAGCTACTCGACCGTATCTCCGATGTGTTGTATTGGGTGCAGGTGCCTGAGTGGCAGAAGCCAGTTTTGCTGCATTTGTGGGTCATCCTAATTGTAATCAGGGCATGTGATGGTCACCTCCCCCGTCTGTATGAGACTGGTTGGGTTCACTCTCCAGGTTATGGTGTCCAGTCTGTTTTGTGTTTATCACAATGAGACATTCGTTAAGTTCAACGTGCTTCCTTGTCTGTCATTATGGACCAAATGCTAATCACAATATGATACGCCAATTGACTTTGGAAGTCACATAATTAATTAAGGTATCCTAACTATATTTAAACCAGTGTGCAGTCAAGGCGTTTCAATTGTTCGTAGTAAAATACACCTGTTTCTGGAAGGTCCAACTGCTGGTGAGTAGTCTGGCAAAAACTACACTATGGAGACAAAAGAACACTTCAGGTGATTCTGCAAAAAGATTATTGAAAAGCACAAATCATTAGATGGATCCAAGAAAATTCTCAAGTCACTGAATATCCCTTAGAATACAGTTCAGTCACCTTTACAAAATGGAAAGAAAATGGCACGGCTGTAAATCTGCCTGGAGCAGGCCATCCTCAAATACTGAGTGACTGTGCAAGAAGGGGACTGGTGAAGGAGGTTACTGAGAGACCCGTCACATTCTGGAGGAGTTAAGAGGCTTCAGTGGCTGAAAAGGGAGAGACTGCGCACAACAACTGTTGCCTGGGTGCTTCACCAGTCACAGCTTTATGGCAGAGTGGCAAAGACAAATCCTCTGTTGAAAAAACACATACATGCAATCATGGCTAGAGTTTGCTAGAAGGTACGTGGGAGACTGCGAGGTCAGCTGGAAGAAGGTTCTATGATCTGATGAAACCAAAACTGAGGCTTTTTGGCCATCAGACTAAACGCTATGTTTGGCGTAAACCAAACACTGCTCATCATCAAAAACACAACATTACACTACCTCCACACACCATGAAGCATGGTGGCGGCTGCATCATGCTTGGGGGATACGGATCCTGGAAGGCTTGTGAAGGCTGAGGGTAAAATGAATGCAGCTAAATACAGGAAAATCCTGGAGGAAAACCTGATGCAGTCCACAAGAGAACTGTGACTTGGGAGAAGGTTTGTTTTCCAGCAAGACAATAACCCCAAGCATCAAACCAAAGCTACCAGAAATGGTGTAAAAACAACAAAGTTAATGTCCTGGCCAGAGTCTAGACCTCAATCCAATTGAGAATTTGTGGCTGGACTTGAAAAGGGTTGTTTACTCATGATCCCCATACAATCTGACAGATCTTGAGCAGTTTTGTAAAGAAGAATGGGGAAAATTGCAGTGTCCAGATGTGCAAAGCTGATAGAGACCTATCCACCCAGACGCAAGGCTGTAATTGCTGCCAGAAGTGCATCTACTCAATACTGGCTTGAAGGGATGAGTAATTATGCAATTAGTTTGGGTTTAATGTAATAAATTTAGACCAATTTGTAGAAATTTTCATTTTGACACAAAAGAGTCTTTTCTGTTGATCAGTGTCAAAAAAGTCAAATGAAATCCACCAAGATTCAATGTTGTAAAACTAAAACATGAAAACTTCCAAAAGTGTGGGGGGGGGGTGAATTCTTTTCATAGGCGCTACGTTTAGAGTGTTACAGGTGGAAATTGTTAGAGGGATATGGGACAAATGCAGGCATGTGTTGCTGGCTCAGGAAGGCACTTCGGCCAGCAGGGACAAGTTGGGCTTGCTTCCATGCTGTGAAACTCACTGACTTTATTCTACAACAATCTTAGACTATTAAAACAGGTTAAATAAAATTTTTAAAATGAATGATACATCTAACTCTTTAAACACCTAAGTAACTTAAATCTTTTAAAAAATGCTTACTTTACTCCCTCACAGAAATTTTCCTTCAGTAAAATGAATGTTGAAGGCCTCTTCCAACACTATTAACACTGTGGATTCCACAAAGCATTACTGCAGCTTTATGCCTGGTGTTGACATACCAGAAAACCAGTGGTGAACTGCTGACTTCAGAGAGATTGCTGCTCTCACAAGGAAACACCTGCAGTTACACAAATTCCCTGAACAACGTGGGTCTGTACACTAACAGAGACTAATAACTTGGCAAAAACTTTTTCATTCATAAGCACGTAGGAAAGGCAGATGATCTCAGGGCTTGGATTAACACATGGAATTATGATATTGTAGCCATTAGTGAGACTTGGTTGCAGGAGGGGCAGGACTGGCAGCTAGATATTCAGGCATTGCATTGCTCTAGACGCGGCAGAGCGGGATGGATTAAAGGAGGAGTGGCGTTACTAGTTAGGGAAAATATCTGACTAGTGCTTAGTCAGGACAGACTGGAGAACTTGTCTGATGAGGCATTGTGGGTGAAACTGAGAAATAAGAGAGGTATAACCACATTAATGGGGCTATATTACAGACCACCCAACAGTCCGAGGGATTCAAAGGAACAAATTCGTAGAAAGATTGCAGACTGTTGCAAGATACATAAAGGTAGTTATAGGAGGTCATTTTAACTTTTCACGTACGTATTGACTGGGACTCCCATACTGTAAAAGGACTAGATGGAATACAGTTTGCCAAATGTGTTCAGGAACGTTTTCTTAAGTAGTACATAAAAATCCCAATGAGAGAGCGTACGATGCTTGATTTGCTATTAGGGAATGAGACAGGGTAGGTGACAGAACTTTGGTTAAGGGAGCACTTGCATCCAGTAATCACAATCCCATTAATTGCAAAGTAAATATACAAAAAGATAGGTCTGGTTCCCAGGTTGAGCTTCTAAATTGGAGAAAGGCCAATTTTGATGGTATCGGGAAGGAATTGGCAAGTGTGGATTGTGACGGACTCGTTTCTTGCAAAGGTGTACTTGGAAAGTGGGAGGCTTCCAAAGGTAAAATTTTAAGAGTATACAGCATGTATGTGCCTGCCAGAATAATAGACAACGATAACAAGTGCAGGGAACCTTGGTTTTCAAGAGATATTGAGGCTCTGGTTAAGAAAAAAAGGAACTGCACAGCAGATATAGGCAGGTAGGAACAAATGAAGTGCTTATGGAGTATAAGAAATGCAAGAGAACATTTGAGAAAGTAATCAGGAGGGCTGAAAGGAGGCATGAAGTTGCCCTAAAAGACAAGGTAAAGGAGAACCCAAAGTGATTCTACAGATATGTTAAGAGCAAAAGGACTGCAAGGGACAAAATTGGTCCTCTGGAAGACCAAAATGTTAATCCATGTGTGGAGCCAAAATAAATGGACACAGACACAGGCCCAGAGTCCATAGGAGTGAAAGAAAGAAGCATCAACTTCATGAACCTTATACGGATTACAGAGGAGGAAATACTTGTTCTGAGAAAATCAGGATGGATAATTTCCCAGGACTGTCAAGATGTTAGCTCAGACACTGTGGGAGGCAAATTCAGAAATCACTGGGGGTCTTAGCAGAGCTATTTAAATCATCCTTAGTGTCAGGTGAAGAAAAGGATAGGAAGATAGCCAATGTTGTTCCACTGTTTAAGACAAGGCTCTAAAGATAAACCAGGAAATTATAGACCGGTGAATCTAATATCAGTTGTGGGAAAGTTATTGGAAGATATTTGGATAGACATGAACTGATTAAGGATAGTCAGCATGGCTTTGTGCGTGGTAGATCATGTCTAATCAATCTTACAGATTTTTTTGAGGAAGTTACCAGTAAAGTGGATGAAGGCAAGGTAGTGGAGATTGTCTACGTGGACTTTAGCAAGGCATCTGACAAGGTCCCGCTTGGGAGTTTGGTCAAGGAGGTTCAGTTGCTCGGCATTCAGGGTGAGATAGTAAATTGGATTAGACATTGGCTTTGTGGAAGAAGCCAGAGAGTGGTAGTAGATGGTTGCCTATCTGAATGGAGGCCTGTGACTAGTGGAGTACCACAGGGATCAGTGCTGGGTCTGTTATTGTTTGTCATCAATATCAATGATCTGGATGACCAAGTGGTTAACTGGATCAGCAAATTTGTGGATGATACTAATATTGGGGTGTAGTGGACAGTGAGGAAGACTATCATGACTTGCAGCGGGATCTGGACTAGCTGGAAAAATGGGCAGAAGAATGGCAGATGGAATTGTGAAGTGTTGCCTTTCAGTAGGACCTACCAGAGTGAATGGTAGGACATGGAGGAATGTGGTAGAACAAAGTTATCTGGGAATGCGGGTCCATAATTTGTGAAAATGGCATCACAGGTAGATAGGGTCGTAAAGAAAGTTTTTGGTACATTGGCCTTTATAAATCGAAGTATTGAGTATAGAAGATGGAATGTTATGTTGAAGTTGTATAAAGCATTGATGAGACCTAATTTGAAGTATTGGGTACAGTTTCAGTCATCTACCTACAGGAGAGATGTAAGTATGATTGAAAGAGTGCAGAGAAAATTGACATGAATGTTGCCAGCTCTAGAGGACCTGAATTATAAGGAAAGGTTGAACAGGTTAGGACTTTATTCCTTGGAACATAGAAGATTGAGAGGAGATCTGATAGAGTTATACCAAATTATGAGGGGTATAGATAGGGTAAATGCAAGCAGATGTTTTCCACTGAAGTTGGGTGGACTACAACTAGAGGTGAGTGTGAAAGCTGAAAAGTTTAAGAGGAACATGACAGGAAACTTCTTCACTCAGATGGTTGCAATAATGTGGAACGAGCTGCCAGCACAAGTGGTACATGTAAGCTCGATGTCAACGTTTAAGTGAAGTTTCGAAAGGTACATGGGTGGTCAGGGTACAGAGGGCTACAGTCCCAGTGTAGGTCAGTGGTAGTAGGAATCTTACATGGTTTTGGCATGAACTAGATGGGCCAAAGGGCCTGTATCTGTTCTGTACTTTTCTATGACTCTTTGTAATATCAGGTGCATCCATTTCTACCACAAAAAGTCCAGAGGGTTCAGATGGTGGAGAATGGGAGCAGCGGTGAAGTACCTCTTGATCTTCTCGAAAGTGTGGTCCATGGCAGCAGACAAGGTTATCGGTGAGATAGGTGACTTAATGAGGTGTGGGAGGAGCAGCAATTTCACTATAATTTCTGATGAAATTGTGGTAGAAGCACAAGAGGCATTGCAGCTGTTTGAGGGAGTGCGTTCAACAACGTTGTGGACTTTCTCTGGGTCCATGGTTATGGAAGGATGTAATCTAGGAAGGAAATGACAGGGCTATGGAGCTAGCATTTCTCTAACTTGCAGTAGGGTTGATTTTCGAGGAGACACTAAAGGACCAAATGAACACAACAGATGTGGTCTTTGGAGAAGATGAGGATGTTGTTAAAGTACATCCAGCGTGTAGCATGTTTTGTTAATGAAGTCTTGGAAAATGATGGATTTTTGGAAAGCCTAAAAGTATTGTAGTGGCCAGTGGGTGTTATGAGCAGTGCCTTTCAGTCATTCCCCAGCGGATGCGGCTCAGGTTGTACACCCTCCATAGATCCAGTTTGCTGAAGCCCTGGGTTCTGTGGAGTGTTTTGAATGCACTATTCATCAAGAGGAGACTGTAGCAGTTCTTAATGGTGATTTTATTGAGTCCATGGTAGTTGATGCAGGGAGAGAGACCCCCATTTTTCTTTTTGACAAAGAAGAATCCTGCACCTGCTGGGGACTAGGATCATTGAATGAAGACCTGCTGTAGCACTTTGGCAATAGTCATTCATGGCATGGGTCTCAGGCTGGGGTGACCTTGAGGAGGTTTGGTGTCCAGCAGGAGGTCAATCATGCAGTCATATGGTCTGTGAGGTGACAGGGTTCAGTTTACTGAAGGTGATGGCTAGATCATGGCATTCCTGTCAGAGTTTGGAGAGGTTGAAGGTTTCCTCCAATTGAACATATTTACAAGGTGAAGTGCACTGAGGCGGAAGGCAAATGGGTCCCAACTCTGCAGTGAACCTGATGACCAGACAAAGTGATGGTCATGAGTGGAGAGCCAGGAGTAACCCAAGATGAGAGGAGTACTGGGTGTCCATCAGGAGGAGTTGGATGGGGTCATGGTGCTCTCTGACTCTCACATGCTCACTGTCTGCAACCATCCCAGACTCCAACATCCGTGATGTTGAAGGGGTGAGGGAAAAGATCAGTAGGAAGACAGATTCTGATCCAGAAAGTTGCCTGCTGCGCTGGAATCTACCAGAGACTCCTTTGCATGAAGAGCCATTGTGGTGTGGAGAAGGACAGAGAAAGTGAGTTAGGCTGTGGTGCTGGAGCAAGTGGTAGGGAGAGCTTAGGTGGAAGGCCTCTCATCTGTGCCATTTCCCAGACGCAGTGGGCATTTGATGCATGGGTGATTGGCAGCTCCACAATAAGCACACAATTTGTTTGTCCATTGACGTTGAGGGTTAAGGGAGTTTTCCCTGGTGCAGGGTTCCAGACGCATGGCTGACGTGGGTCCTGCAGCCTGAAATAGTTCAGGGAAAAAAATGGGGTTTTGACTGATGATGTGGAGAGTCGTTCCATAAGACGCTTGTCAATTCAGACAGCCAAAGTGATGAGGCTTTCAAGGTCGGTGAGCATCTGGGTAGATAGATCATTTTTCAAGTTCTCCCCATTACAGGGCCAGCAGTGCTTCCACATTCCAGCCACACTCCACCACGAGGGTCCTGAATTCCACAGTGTAATCCTGCACCGAGCATAAGACTCGATATAGATGAAGATATATCTGCTGCCCCCCTTTCACTTCCCAGGTGATCAAAAACCCTGCACATCTCAGTGGTGAATTCGTTATGTTTATGCAAATGGTGGTTTTATTGTCCCACTTAGGATCAGCCCAGATCAGAGCTTGCCCCATCAAGAGAGAGATGACAAAGGAAATCTTGGCTCAGTCCACTGAATACAGAAGTTTTCCCCTTCTCCAGCCCTTTATCTCTTTCACCAATCAACGTCCTAGCTCTTTACTTCACCTCGACCCCTCTCCCAGTTTCACCTATCCCCTGACACCTTGTTCTTCTTCCTCCCCTCCCCACATTATTCTGACTTCCCCCTTTCTTTCCAGTCCTCATAAAGGTTCTCAGCATGAAACATTGACTGTTTATTCCCATCCATAGGTGCTGCCTGTCCTGCTCAACTCCTACAACACTCTGTGTGTATTGCCATAGAATACAGAGATATCTGGAGCTCGTAGCGTAAACTGCACTGGGACTGCAATTTGTGGCATCAGGTTGGAGATCCAGTATTTGGGCACCAAAATCTGCGGGTCAGATGGAGAAAATTGATTCTCGCAAGGTTGCTGTATTGAGACGTAGAGTTGGATGAGAGTGGTCAGCAGATGGTCAATAGTTTCTTGCTGCTTTTGAATTGTGTGCTCATGTTGAAGGATGATTTCCTTTAGGCAAGTGAAACACGGGGAGAATTAATCACAACAGTGATGGGGTGTTTTCTCATTCAGCGTCTTTACTAAAAAAATCAGAAATATACAAAAGTACAAAAAACATATCTTCACAACAAATTGGGTGCGGCAGAATACATACCCTCTGTAAATTACAGCACTATACAGTATTTCCCTGAGACATAATTCTCATTTTCTCTACTGTTACTGGTGAATAATATGTAGCATTAGCTCAGTCAATTCTCACAAAACTTAATAAACAATACACAAACAATTGTGCAGAATACATTTACAGATGTGCATATGTAAACTGACAAAATTAATAAAGTTACTAAATAACCAATACCCAAACAATTGTGCAAAATACATTTACAGATGTGCACATGTAAACTCACAAATGGCAAAAGCACTCGACATGGTTACACAAAATGGCGGTGGCTTCGCTCACACACACACTTTAATATACTCGGCAAACCACTACTCTTAATATAGTCAAAGCATTACATAAACACTCTCTTGACTCTTTAAACATAGTAAAATGTTATCATGACCCCTTTAACAGGGTAAATTACCGACAACATACCTGAAACACGGGGAGAATTAATCACAACAGTGATAGGGTGTTTTCTCATTCAGAGTCTTTACTAACATGAGGAAAAAACGTGCTTTCTCCTGGGTTTGTGGGTGAAGGAAAAAGCAATCGACTTCAGACCAGCAGATCAAAGCTACTCTGTAGATCACTGATAATACGATTAGAGCTTAATGTTTAACAATAAAGAATGAACTAAACAATGAAAAGAATTAAGTACCTTTTAGCATTTTAGCCCCTCTTAACATATGTTTTTACTGTTTTTAAACAATGTTTAAACTTGTCACACAAGCACACTGCTAGGTCAATTGATAGTTCACTCAGGAAATGCAGAGGAACCTCAATCGAAAAGCAGAGCAGTAGAGACAATTTAGTGGTGAGTGATAACTTTAATATAATCTTTTCTTTTTCAATCTTTTTATTAGTTTCATAATGATAAACATAATGATAAACATTTTGTATTGATACAAAATTAATGGGATTACATTAATGGGATTAACATATTTAAATATAAACCCAGTTGACACACGGGTATTAAATCTCCCAATCGTACAGGATACAAATATAATATGCAAAAAAAACATGAAAAAGGAAAAAAAAAATATACTCCAAAAGAAAAACTGATCTAAACAACGCTAACCAACTAAACTAAAGAAAAAAAAGATATAGGCTGTTGTGTAACATCAAAAAAAAGGAACCATTAGTGTCGTCGACTCCACTCCTCCCGACATATATTAGAGAGAAATAGAATAGGTTTGGAAAAGGTCAAATTACATCATACGGAAGTGTTGAACAAATGGCCTCCAAGTCTTTTCGAATTTAATAGAGGGATCATATAACACTTCTAATTTTTTCTAAGTTTAAACACAGCATAGTTTGAGAGAACCAATGAAATGTTGTGGGAGAATTGATCTCTTTCCAATTTAGCAAGATGGATCTTCTAGTCATTAATGTAAGAAATGCAATCATCCAACGAGCTGAAGAGGTTAAATGACTTGGTTCTGTCATCGGTAACCCAAAAATTGCGGTAATGGGGTGAGGGTGTAAATCAATATTCAGAACAGTTGAAATAATATCCAAAATATTTTAACAGTATTTTTTCAAAAAAGGACATGACCAAAACATATGAGTTAAAGAAGCTATCTCAGAGTGACATCTATCACATGCAGGATTTATATGAGATATAAATTTCTTCATACATATGGCAGAATAAAAATCCTAGGTTAGGTAAAAGCTACTTACAGAAATCTAAAAAGGAGGGGGGTTTGGCATTGCCGAATTTTAGATTTTACTATTGGGCAATAAATATTCAATATTTAAAATTTTGGTCATGGGACTTAGACAGAACTTCAAGTCCACATTGGGTAAATCTTGAATGTAAATCTTTACAAGGGTTTTCATTGGGTTCTATTTTAGGGACTTCGCTTCCCTTTACTCTTTCTATATTGTATAAACAAATGGATAACCCAATACAGTAGTAAAATATACTTTATGAATATGGTTCCAATTTCAAAATTTTTTTGGGTTCAATCAATTGATTCTAGCAAGTACTATTAAATCTATTTTTTTCTTTCAACCCTTTATCATGGATCAAACCTATTTGGCTTGGAAAACTAAAGGTATATTACGATTTTGTGATCTATTTTTGGATAATTGTTTCATGTCCTTTGAACAATTACCTAATAAATATAATTTGCCCAGATCCCATTTTTTTTTAGATATTTACAGATTAGAAACTTTTCAAATACTGTTCTTCCTACCTTCCCGAATTTATATTCAACGGATATTTTGGAAAAAAATTTAGATTTAAATCCTTTTCAGAAAGTGTAATAGCAACTATTTACAATATAATTATGAAAATACATCCAGATGTATCTAATAAAGTTAAGATTGATTGGGAAAGGGAACTTAAGATTACTTTACCTATTGAAAAATGGGAAAAAATTCTTCAATTAGTTAACTCATCCTCTACATGTGCGAAACATGCGTTGATACAGTTTAAAGTAGTGCATAGGGATCATATGTCTAAGGATAAATTAGCTCGTTATTACTCTCATATAAACTTTAATATAATCAACTGCAAAATAACCAGCCATGAAGGGCCTCAAAACAAGAGAGAACAGATACTAACCTCATAGCAACAAGATAACTGAAGGCTACGAGCAACTGATTGAGGCATAAGATGTTCCATGTCCTTCCAAGTTTTTTTATGGGAGTATCTTCTGGTATCTTCTCCTTGGTTTCCTCCCATAGTCTCAGCTCTATGCCTTTTCATTATAAGGTTCCATGGTGGCGCAGTGGTTAAATTGCCTGAATAGTAAATTCAGAAGCCCAGCCTATCAGTACTGAAACCTGAGTACAATTTTAAACCATTGAAATTAATTTGGAACAGCAACTACTATTCTTGATAGTGATGGACCTTCAACGAAAGAAATCAGCCACCTTGCATCCCCTGGCCAATATATCAACCTAGTGGTTGATTCTCAAGTGACCCAACAAGCCATCTTCTCATAGGAACATGACATTAATGGTCATCTTGCCAGTGCTGTCTTGACCCTGAAGAAAAATAATGAATAAATAGAATCATGTTATCTTTATAACAGTATGTCTTATCTTGTGTTCCATTGTGCTTTCGTTTTAACCTTTACATTATCTTAACTTTTAACTTTTTGTGATAGAGTAGGCATCAGGGTTTTATTATTTAGCCTTTTCCACTAATTCAACTTATAAAACAATGCAGACCAAATTAATTGATCAATCCATTTGCCTTCAAGCCAGCTTGTGTGTGTATGTGTGGTGATTCACCAAGATCTCTTCTCAGCAACTAGATGTAACAATTGCATTAGTCTGACAGAAAACTGAACTCCAATGGAAAAAAGGGAATGGAATAGTCTGGCAATAACATTGGCACGTTTGTTTTATGAGAGATTTATTGTTAAGTTAGTCTTAGTATTTGCCTCCTCTGGAGGATAACACGAGAAGGTCACCTCCTACCAACATGTTTACTCCACTAATAAAATGCTAAATTTTGGACAGTTCGTGTGTTGCAGTTACCATATTGCAAAGCCAGCATCATTCTATGTTCTGTTTATAGGAGAAATGTTGAGGCTTTGGAGAGGGGCTAGAAGAGATTTACCAGAATGGCGTCTCATTTAGAGGGCATGTGATATCACGGGGCTGAGTAAACTTGGGTTGTTTTCTCTGGAGCGGTGGAGGCTGAGGGGAGATCTGACAGGGGTTTATAAGATTAGAAGAGGCAGAGATAGAGTAAACAGAGAGTATCTTTTTCCCAGTGTAGAAATGTCTAATGCTAGAGACATCAAAGTTGCTGGTGAACGCAGCAGGCCAGGCAGCATCTCTAGGAAGAGGTACAGTCGATGTTTTGGGTCGCCGACGAAGGGTCTCGGCCCAAAAAGTTGACTGTACCTCTTCCTAGAGATGCTGCCTGGCCTGCTGCATTCACCAGCAACTTTGATGTATGTTGCTTGAATTTCCAGAATCTGCAGAATTCCTCGTGTAATGCCAGAGAAATGCATTAGAGGTGAAAGGGGCTAGCTTCAAAGGGGATGCGAGGAGTAAATTTTTCACTCAGAGAGTGATGGACACCAGGAATGAACTGCCTGTTGAGTCATTTGGATGTGAGGAATATGGAGGGATATGGATATTATGTAGATAGGAGGGATCGGTTTTGGGTGTTTTGATTTACTTTTTATCTGGTTTGGCACAACACTGTGGGCCAAGACGCCTGTGCCTGTTCCTGTGCTGTATTGTCCTATGTTCCATGTTTTAAGTAGGACTGGACCTTGAAGCTCAGACAGGAGTCAATGTGAAATGTGACAATATTAAAAACATGCAGTAACCTGGTTAAATAATGGGGAAAGGATGAATGGATACAAATAATAAAGCAAATGTTTTTAAAGTCTTAAGGTATTTCCAACTTTTTGAAAAATCTTTGGGAATTTGCAGTTTTAAGATGCTGATGATTTTGGAAGGAAATGGATTCTACCTGTTGGGAAGGTATATTACTGAAGATTTTTCAATTAATACCACAGGTTCAAAACATCAATATCAAAGATAGAAAAACCTACAGGACTTAGAGCAGTACTGAAGACCTTAAATAAGTCATGGTAACACTGAAAATGTGGATAAGTATTAAGTACAAGTTCACTGTGTGCTCCTGTGATCTGTTCAGTTTACAAAATCATCACACTAGAATATACTGTAAAAACCTGCACTGGGTTCTACTGCTTTCTGCGATGTTTGCATTAACTGTTCAAAGCAGTAAAATTGCATGCGCATACTCTAATGCTTAAATCTACAAAGGTTTAGAGAATTTAACCTCAGCTGGCAATATAATAATCAATTAAAATGGATGATTCTGCACCATGATGCAATATGTGCAATAAATATCTAGCAATACTAAAATATGTATGAGTTATCAAACACAAAGGGTAATATACATGATTTGAAAAATTGTGATGATGTTTCATTTATTTTGTACTTTATTATTGGTCCTTCAAGTTAAATATTATTTATTTTTGCCTCTTGTTTGCCACATCAGCAGTCAAAAGGTCACAAAAGATTTCTGCCAATACAATAATGAAACAGAGGGGAGAACAACATTACAGATTTTTCTGAATTCTTGCATAGACCTGAGGAACTCTGGACTTTTCCTTTGTCAACCATCCCTTTGCCACTGCAGAAGCTGCCTGACCCACTGAGTTCCTCCAGCACTTTGTTCAGATTCTAGTCTCTTTTTTTTTTCTCCAAGCTGTGGACCACTTTTTCATTATTTTAAATTGATTAATGTAATTCTTTTAATTTTTACTTTTCAGAATATTTGGCCTTGAAATCAGGTTGTGTTTTGGTGTATTGATTGTACAATGTAGTAGCTTTGTCTACTAAAATTTCACATTTCTGTTTAATTTGTGCACATACTAAATGCAAGCAGAGTAGGCAACTGGTGGTACGCATCCATGTGCATCACTCATTTGATACTTGTCCCGTTGACCTGAGCTGTGTTCGTCCAACTGATCCACAGTGAAGCCTACAA
Source organism: Mobula hypostoma (assembly GCF_963921235.1). Classification (NCBI taxonomy): domain Eukaryota; kingdom Metazoa; phylum Chordata; class Chondrichthyes; order Myliobatiformes; family Myliobatidae; genus Mobula; species Mobula hypostoma. Next base: position 110,000,399 of record NC_086099.1, on the reverse strand, counting down.
CTGTGGCTTACTGGATACGGACTGCTTCACTTGTTATATACGGGTGTGGCTGGGTATTGGCAAATTGGATACTCGATTTGGAATGTTTCATTTGTTAAATACTGGTACACCTGCATCTTGACGTACTGGACACTGGCACGGACTGCTTAATTTGTTATATACACTGTGCCTGGGTCTTGGCATACTGGATACTGGCATGAACTATTTCATTTGTTAAATACGGATGGGCCTGGGTCCTGACATACTAGATACTGCGTGAACTGTTTCATTTGTTATATACCGGTGTTCCTGGGTCTTGGCATACTGGACACTGTCACGGACTGCTCCATTTGTTATATACCAGTGTTCCTGGGTCCTGACATGAACTGCTTCATTTGTTATACGTGGGTGGTCCTGGGACCTGACATGAACTGATTCATTTGGTATATACCGGTGTTCCTGGGTCCTGACATACTGGACACCGGCACGGAATGCTTCATTTGTTATATACCGGTGTTCCTGCGTCTTGACATACTGGACACCGGCACGGAATGCTTCATTTGTTATATACCGGTGTTCCTGCGTCTTGACATACTGGACACCGGCACGGAATGCTTCATTTGTTGAGGACCTGCAAATGGAATTGAATGTTGTGCAATCATTAGAAAACTTTCCCTCATTTGGCACTTTAATGAGAAATAGTTTGTTAACATAAAATGACATTATAGTCACTGACAGAAAGTAATCCTGGTGATTACCATGATCGCATTACTACTTTGTTATTTTTATTTCTTTCTTTTGAGATAGGCCTTCCAGCCCTTTGAGCTGCACCACCCGGCAACCTCCAGTTTTAACCCTTGCCTAATCATGGGACAATCTACAATGACCAATTAGCCTACCAAATAGTACGGCTATGGACTGTGAGAGGAAACTGAAGCACCTGGAGGAGACCCACGCAGTCCTGGGGAGAACGTACAAACCCCTTCCATGCAGCAATGGGAACTGAAGCCAGTCACTGCTACATTGCCAAGTTATATCAGAGTTTCAGTATGCTTGCATATTTCTTCGCTCAAACTGGGTCAATAATTAACTCTTGGGATATCTTTTCTTTTAGAAACCCTGGAACAACAGTCATTGTTCTGCCATGCAGTGTCAGTGCTCAAGAATCAGTAACCGAGCTTTAGTTGGCGGACATATCTTGGAAAAGAATTATGAGCAGGCCAGCCTGGAAAAGCTAATGTGCATTAGGACTGCTGGGTGAATTCTGGCATTAGCAATGACCAGGGATAAATGTTCTGCCTGCGGCTCCAAACAGACTGTAGAGTGCAAGGTAATGTGATGTGTGGAAATATATGGATAATTCACAATTTCGACATTGAGTTGGGTTTCACTTTAAGAGGCTGGTCCGATATGATGATGTAATGTCGTGAAGGTTTCTACCAAGCTTTATGTTCTGCATTTGGAGTACTATAAAGTTTGTTACTACTGTTTCCCTTAGCTTAAAATGTCTCTGCCATTTATTTACAAAAAGCTACAGTGGTGACCTCGATGATCTAGGACCATCCCAGAGTTAGTGAACATGTCGGCCAATGCACTTTCTTTGAAACTTCCCGAATTTTGGGGGCAAACTGCCACCACTTGGTTGTACAAGCCAAGGCCCAACTTGCGCTGTGAGAAATCCCAGCAGCCACCAGATATTACTACGTAGTAGTGTTACTCAGTCGCTCCACGGCAGTGAGGGTGGTGAGTCTGCCTGAACATGATCAATACCGATAGCCGTAACCTCATCCTTGACAGACCTTCGCACGATCGGAGTCTGGGCACATCGAGCAGTTACTCTCCTTACTCGGTGTTGGCGACGCTAGGCCTTCGCAACAAATGGACCACATGCTGCCTCTGGGAAATCACTGTCCTTGTTTTGTTTTTAAAGAACTCTTCATGCACCAAATTTCTGGTCAAGTTTGCGCTGCCCTCACCAATGTATCCAAGAAGGACTTTAGTGAGCTTGCTAAAATAGCTGATTGTCTACACTCAGCCAGGCAGAGGTGCAAATTGCTCCTCCTTTCCCTTCCTCAGTTATCCCGGTCAGCAGGCCCTCCAACACACTTACACAAACAGCTGCCAAACAGACAATGCCGGTCTGTGCTTTTACCACACTCGCTTTGCTATGGATGCCAGGAAGTGCCGACTGCCTTGCAGCTTTAGCAGTGCCAGTCCATCAGAACATGGGAGATCTGTGAACACTGTGAGTTCCAGTTGCCAGGGTCGTCTACATACAGGCACCATTTGAGGGTGATGCTTCCTGTGTGATACGGGTGCTCAAGTGAGTGTGCTGCTGGCATCGCCTATTGATCAGAAGGCAAAGAGCGACAAAACATGACTGGAGGCTGCCAACAGCAACGGGATCCAGACTTGTGGGACAATGGGAGACATTCTATCTCAGTGAGCGACGTTACACATAGGACCTCGCCCTGGCTAAAGTGAATAGACCTCTGCTCAACACACATTTCCTGTGTGCCCAAGGACTGTTAGTTGGTCATAAGAACTGCTGGCTTGTGGATATCAAGGACTTTGGGTTGTTACCCTGCTCCCCCAGTAAGTTCCCACAAAATCTTTGTCAAGTGCAAGCACCACCGTATGTGAGTTCACTTGACTGCTGGATGAATTCCCGAACCTCACCAAGCCCACATTCCCTACGACAGTCACAAAACATGGGGTTGAGCACCACATTTCAACAGTCTAATAGTCCCATTTAACATCAAAGAAATGTATACAATATATATCCTGAAATTCTTGTTCTTCACAGAAATCCACAAAAACAGAAGAGTACCCCAAAGAATGAGTGACAATTAAAAACTTTAGAACCTCAAAGCCCCCCCACTCCCCCTCCCATGCATAGTCAGCATCAAATCAACAACCCTCCCCACCCGCACTCACTTCTGCAAAAAAGCATGAGCACCTTCTGCCCAGGATGCATGTAATAGCAAATTCCTCAAGAAAGACCATGTTCTGCAGTGCAACAAAAACTAATCGTTCACTTGACAATTTGACATACCACAGGCTCTCTCTCCCTAATAAAAGGCAAAGAGGTGTACCCTCTCACAGCAAGATGATTATTGACACCTTAATGAGATCATCACCTGCCGATTGTTACTTGCTCCCACACATCCTAGTCTTTCATGTTTAACCAGAAAGTTAATGTTTTTCTAAAGTACTGCACTTCTGGGTCACTGTGACCAACATTCCGTCTCATTTGTCTTCGCCCGCCATCACGCACACCAGCATTCCCAACCAGCCCACTAAGATTTGGAGGATTCCACTACCATGCCCCTAATCACGACTTGACTGTGAGCATGTCAACACACCACTGGACGAGCCAGAGGCATTTGCTGTTACACCACCCCTGGAATACAGGATCCGAGCCGGACAGCTCAGCTAGCTCCGGCCAGGTTCACACTGCCGGTTTTGGTGAATTCTGGAGAAGTCTGTGCATGGTAACATAATGGGTGGAAACATATGCATAATGCAGAACCACTGAGTTGAGTTGTGGTTTACCGCAAGAGGCTGTGTACAACATGATGACATAATTATGTGAAGATTCCTACCAAGCTTTATCTTCTGCATTTGTTTGAGCATAAAGCTAGTTGCTATGGTTTCCCTTAACCCTAAAACACCTCTGATGTTTATTTATGAAAATCTTCAAGATTATAGACACTAAATAGATCATCCAGATAAAGAAGCCTGCTTGATTAACATTGATCTGAACAGCCAGTCTCTCAATTATCACAGCACACAACTGCATTGTATATTTTCTACAAAATGGATGAGTATAATCCATCAAACCTTCATTGACAGCACTTGAGAATCCCACAAGCTCTACCACCCTGTATGTTCATGGTAACAATGACTTTGGAGCCCCACAAACCAAATCATACAACACCCTGCCCTTCCTGTCTTATTTTTATAACCTTCTTACAAGCATCAAGACTCACGTGATTGGCAGTGAGAGGGGAAGGGGTCTTTCCCTCCAATGCCACCTACGCTCACATTGGCTTTGTGATGATTGTCCACCTCTTTGTAGACTGCATTTGCACAGATGATTTAGACAAGGATGCATGTCTTGTTGGAGTTCATTACCAGCAGCTGTTTAACAGGCAACCTCAAATTATCAACTCAGTGAAAGATGCACTTTGCTCGACAGCAAAACTTGTTGGTCATCTTGGGCAATGAGATTAAGTGAAGCTCCCAACTGACTCTTTCCAGGCTGCGGGCAACAACTAAAAAATGCTCTGAAGTCTGGTTTGGTGCACAGCAAGACTTTGCAGGGAAGGACTGCAATCTAAGCTGCTGGCACCACCAAACTTTGAAGGTGTGCCCACGTAAAGCCCCACAGATATTTGAAGGGAACAATGTACCATTGTCATGAGCATGACAATTGTGCTTTGTACACCATCTGCGTGTATAGTTGAGTTCACTATGAATGAAAAGAAACATACTGTGTTCCTGATATATATTTATGAATAAAAAAGACATCACAGCAACCCGGAGGAAGAAGTATGAATTTTGGGCATGTCCTGTTGAAGGGTATCAGTCCAAAACTTTGTCTGTTTATTTTCCTCCATAGATACTGCCTGACTTGCTGAGCTCTTTCAGCACTTCGTGTGTGTGTGTGTTTTGCTTAATATCTCCAGCATCAGCAAAATCTTTTGTGTTTATGAATCAAATAGGCATAGGTTAATTGTGCAACACTATCAGTTTCCAACCTTAACCATTCATTATACCCTCTAAGGCTTTGTCCTGTGTTATCCTGATTATTATTAAATATATATTATAGCCCCAATGTTCTCTGATGGTCACACAGTTCTATATATACTCAATGGCTACTTTATTAAGTACACCTGCTCGTTAATGCAAATGTCAAATTAGCTAATCACATGGCAGCAACTCAATGCATAAGAACAGTCAGACATGATGAAGAGGTTCAGTTGTTCAAACTAAACATCAGAATGTGATCTGAATGACTTTGACAGTGGAATGATTGTTGGTGCCAGACAGGCTGGTTTGAGTATGTCAAATATGTCCTGGGATTTTCCTGGGATATCCTGTATGTATGTCCTGAAATTTTCACACACAACAATTTCTAGAATTTACAGAGAATGGTGCAAAAAAACCCCCGAGAAAACCATCCAGTGATCAGCAGTTCTGTGGGCAAAAATGTCTTGTTAGTGAGAGAATTCAGAAGAAAATAGCCAGATTGGTTCAAGCTGGCAGGAAGGTGACAGTAATTCATATAACCACAGTGGTGTGCAGAACAACATTTCCGAATGCACACCACTTCGAATGTTGTAGTGGTTGGGCTATAGCAGCGGAAGTCCATAAACATACACTGAATAGTTACTTTATTACGTATGGGAGGTATCTAACAAGGTGGCCACTGAGTCTAGAAAGAGGCCACTCACTCCTCAGTTATCCTATCCCATTTTCAAAGGTTTCAAAGGTACAATTTAATGTCAAAGAAATGTATACGATAGACATCCTGAAATATTTTTTCTTCATGAACGTCCATGAAAACAGAGGAGTGCCCGAAGGAATGAATGACAGTCAAACATTAGAACCCCAAAATCCCCCCAGCCCTACCCACGTGTAAGCGGCAACAAGCAACATTTCCCCCTCCCCCCACTGACAAAAAAAAGCATTGGTACCGCCACTGACCAATCAAGCGAGCAAAACAATAACAAAGACACAGACTTACATTTATTCCAAGGACTTCGCGTTTCACCCGGTATTCGACATGCCACAGGTTCTCTCTCTCCCTAATAAGGGAGAAAGAGGTGTCTCCATTTTCCCAGCGAGCAGGGAGACATAATAAACAACTCACTGATGTTAAAAGTCTGCCACATTGCTTTTTCTCAAGCTCTGTGCCCAAAAATCTGGGCACACAACCGCAGATATTCTGACTCCCCGGATGACACACAGATCTCCTGTCATGACACTGACCCTCGATCCTCCCCGAGATTCTAGGCTTCTAAATCTGAGCCTGACTCTCAGGCCGAGCTCTTGGCGTGCTGAACAACAACGGCTAGTTACGAAACCCCAAGAGGGGGTCCCATTCTGCAAAGAAACATAGTCAGCGTGTAACTCTAGGGCAGGGTCTTCTAAAGAACCCTGAAAGGGAAAAGTAAAGATATTAAGGATGAAAGTAGAGCTGTTTCCAAAGCTGCAAGCAAGGGAGTCGCCACTTAATGCCATCATCACTTTGCTTCGCCTTCTTAAGCTGTTATTATTCCTCATAAACTCTTCTCTCACATGCCAATTAACAAACCAGATTCTCTTACCAACTGCATAGGCATATTTACAGTAGCCAATCAATCTGACAACTAATGTTCATAGATTGCAGAAGAAAATAAGAGCAAAGCACACATGATCATAAGGAGATTGTGCAAATAGTTTCTGTAACCCTCTATCCTCCTTTACACATCCCAGCTTAGCAATTCTTTTCCTCACTTAGAAACCAAGCGTTCTGTAAGATAGCTCAGACGATGAAGATGAAAGACTGCAGCTGAGTGAGATTACAAGTTCAGTGACTGCTCCAACCTGTAGATTCAAGGCAGTTTAGTTCTCCAGGAACTACAGTACGTTAAGATTCTCCAAAATTATTGTGTTGGAAGAAATCCTGCAGTTGATCTCTGTAGTGCTTGTAACTGATTTCTCTCAATTGCATGCTCATCCACATATCAAATCAATTCTGCTTTTAAATGCTTCTATTCTAGCAAAATTCATTGGCTGGATGGAATTTGCATTCCTTGTATTCATTATTCTCTCCTTAAAGGTGTTGATCTCAACTGCAGACGTCCTTTCCTCTTTTTAATTTGAGGCTGTGTTCCCAGATTCCTGAGGCTGTGATAATCCTGAAACATAAGAAATTAATTTCTAGTTTTTTTCGGAACTAGTGATATTGTCCCCGAGTCCTTGCTACAGCAAGTACTCATTCATCTCTCTATTATTTTGATTCTGTAAAATGGGTTTCAGCAGAGTTGGATTGTTGAACTCTAATGTAGGTTTTCTATCAGCTGACTCTAATTCCATAAATCTCAGTTTGATTTTAACTTTATTCTTCCTACACCTCCCCAGTCAAAGCTTATTTGTTCTACTAACAGAGAAGAAAAATAACATTTAAAATACAGCAGAACCAGAATCAGAATCAAGTGTAATATCACTGCCATATATCGTGAAATTTGCAATGTGGCAGCAGAGAATTGAAATGCTTAATAATAAAAACTGTAAATTAAAAATATAAATTGAATAAGTTGTGCAAAAAAGAGGGGGAAAAGCAGTGAGGTGGTGTTCAGGGGTTCAATGTGCATTCAGAAATCGGATGGCTGAGGGGCAGAATCACTGAGTGTTCCTGAATCACTGAGTGTGTGCTTTCAGGCACCTGTACCTCCTTCCTGATGGTAGCAATGAGAAGAGGGCATGTCCTGGCTGATGGGAGCCCTTGATGACGGATGCTGCCTTTTTTGAAGACGTTGTGTATGATGGAGTGGCATACACGATGTACCCATGATGGAGCTGACTGAGTTTACAAATTTTCCTAATCCTGTGCAGTGCCCAACCCCCATACCAGACAGTGATGCAGCCAGTTGCAATACTCTCCATGGTACCTCTGTAGAAATTTGCATGTGAAACAAAAGAAAAAGTAAAATTCAAGGCAGACACACTCTTTTTCATAAGTGCAGATCATGAGAAAAATCAAGGAGAGAGGGTAAATACTTACGCCTAATTTTGGCTCCAGTGACTCAAGGGATTAGGTGGGAGAATAGAAAATTCTTAGCAGTAAATGCTGGAGAAATACACTGCCTGAGGTTTTCCAACACATTTGGGAAAAGCTGTTTGTATTTGGATGTACTGAAATTTCTAACACTGGAATTCACCAGGAACATTTCAGCAATTTTATATTTGCCTTCCGCCCTCACAGTGTGTTGCATACAAAGTTAGGCAGGGAATTAAACACTCTCAAAAATCACCCCAGCTGGGTGATTTCTTTAGAGTTTTAATGAGAAAACTTTGTGGAACCTCAGAAAGTTAAGTAAAACATCGATTCCATTCAATACCGTTCATTACATGCCTGAATATACTAATATTATTGATTACGCTCACGATCAGTGTTAAGCAAGGTAATACACACGAGCAACATTCTATAGCTATGCCATGGACCTGTGGTGCAACAATAAATTAATAATGGTGAACAATAAACATAATACTTCCTTCAAAGTCCATCCACTAAATGTTTACCAATATTAAGAAAGCTTAAGACTCACAGATACCGCTGTTTCAAGGGCAAATAAAGAGTGGATGGAGATGAATGTCTTTCCACCATGTATGCTTCAAGTCGAAATCTGAACTAATCTTCACAAGAAATGATGTAAAAGCAGCTTACAAATAGGAAGTGATGTTTTTCCAAAATGAACAGCAGCTCCAGAGATAGAACCTGACATCCATGAAGTTAAACTTAACTACTGAAACTAAAAGTCAAATTATTATGTCATTAAGTCTTTAGCAAAACAATTGCAGTCTTTAACCAGTCCAGCTTCAAAAATGTGTGCTCGATGACATACTTTCTCATGGTAATGTGTGATGAGCAGACCTGTGACAAGGTGCTCACCCACAATGATGATTGGTTCAGGTACTGCTGAAGTGAGTTCTGTCTCCTTAATATACCCCGCAACTCATTCTAGCCCCTCAGAGTTAAGAAAGGGACAGAGTTCACTAAGGCAACTTTAGATTGGGAAAAGTTCTTGCTTTGTGATACACTGCACTTCCTCTGCATACACCTGTCTTTAAACAACAAAAAGAATGCTAACCTCCTCTCAATTCAATTGCTCTGCACCAAGAGTTTGCTTACAAATGTGGCAACCACAGGAAAAGCTGTCTTTGGCCATGCCTATTTCATATAGTTATTACTCTCATAGGGTTTGAAATTACTTGGGTGGGAAATTCTCCATGACATTCGTCTTAAACATGCTGACACTGAGCTAATGAGTACCATCGATGCAGACTTCCCCGACTATGACTACGACTACGACCCAAGCTGGGTTCAGTTGTCGGTCATATAGAGGGACTTCCCCAACTACGACCCAAGCTGGGTTCAGTTGTCGGTCATATAGAGGGACTTCTCCAACTACAACCCAAGCTGGGTTCAGTTGTTGGTCATATAGAGCATCCTGCCAACCACTCCGCTGTTAATGTACCTTACGTGCACATATGGTGTCTCTGCCAAACAACAGGAGAATCTGAGCAGGAGTCAAGTGGGGGTATCTTGTCAACAATGTTCTTAAGAAGTGAACAGCTGCGTGCAATTCAGGAGTTAGGATTTCATGCCTGTTGGTGGCAGTCAGTAAGATATGGAGGGAGCAAGTAAACCTCCCCTCCTCTTGACTCTGACAAATCCACTGGCTCTATTTCTGGTAACTTCTGATGTTCCAGAACATGCCTATAGAGTGTCCAGGGAAGTAGCTACATCTGGTGGATGCTCAGATGGCTCCCAACCACGCTCTGCTGTGGGTGTGCTGGAATCAGTAGTAGCCCAACGTGCTGGCCCTCAGTTGACTGCTGTATCTGGGTCTCAATTGGTTTATGGCTCAGTTTCCTGGAGAGCTCTGGGGCTTGTTGTACCTTGTGTCCATCTGTGCTCTGCAATATATTATTACTGATTCTCCAGTTCTCCTAGTTACTCTCCCCAGATACTCCACCACTCTCCTGATATTGTCTTGTCCACATTCAGACTGACTCTGCCTCAGAGCTTCTCTGGCCAGTCTCAGCATCTCAGTTAAACTATTGTCCAATGGTGATTTAACACCGATTACTCTTCCTGTGCTGTGTTGCTCTTTGTTCTATCACCACAGCCTGGTGCAGCGAGTGAAGACTATGTTGAAACCTGAGCTACTGATGAACTTGATGCACTGTTCACCCTTTGTCTGTTCCAATTAAGTGGTGAACACCCCGGTGTTTCCAAGTTCGGTGACCTTTCTACCTTAAATGAGGGTTCATCTTTCTTTGGGTTTGAATCTGAAGCAGAGGATGGAAGTTCAGGAGGAGGACTGAGGAAAAATTTGTAGCAAAGCATGACAGGAAGGTGGTTCCTATCTCTGTCTGCTTCTTTGATTTCATCCTCTGTTGATTTCATCCACATTGTATTAGAGGACTTGCACCAGTGATCATTTCTTTCGTCAGCTTCCTAGGAAGATGATGATAATCACTGTCTAAGCCAGTTACTGCTTCATATACCTATGCCTCTGCTAAGGGAGCCTCAGCTTCATGCTCCTCCTTGAGTGCACTCAATGTGCAGTCACCTCTACATAAGCTTTCTCCATGCCTATATAACCTGTCTCCATCTGCATTTTCACCTTGGATTTAGCATTCTCTGCTCTCATTCTTGCCACCTCAGCACTGGCACAGGCTTGTGCTTCAGCTATGCTAATTGTTGATTTGCTCGAGTGTCTCGAAGACATAATTGATGCGCCACATTCTAACCTGACTTCCTGGTTCTAACCTGATTAACATTGCTGGGGTCAGAAGCTGACATTGTAGCATATGGCATTCAGATGCATCTCCAGTCCGCGGTGATGCTTTTGAAGATTACCTATCTTTTCATTCTTCTGCCCCTGGAGTGCATTGCATACAAAGCTAGGCAGGAAGTTAAGCACCTTCTCAAACATGGAAGCTTTCTTCTGGGTTTTTAAAGAGAAAACCTTGTGAAACTGCAGAAAGTTAAGTAAAACACTTATTAGATTCATTACAGAATCATCACGCGCCTGAATATATCAATATTATCAATTACTCTCATGATCATGGATGTTTCTGATTGTGTCCAAGATATCCTGAAGTGGGAGGGAGAGGAGCCAGAGGTCGTGGTACATATAGGTACCAATGACATAGGTAGGAAAAGGGATGAGGTCCTGAAAGGAGAATATAGGGAATTAGGAAAGGAGTTGAGAAAAAGGACCACAAAGGTAGTAATCTCGGGATTACTGCCTGTGCCACGTGACAGTGAGAGTAGGAATGCGATGAGGTGGAGGATAAATGCGTGGCTGAGGGATTGGAGCAGGGAGCAGGGATTCAAGTTTTTGGATCATTGGGACCTCTTTTGGCGCAGGCGTGACCTGTACAAAAAGGACAGGTTGCACTTGAATCCTAGGGGGACCAATATCCTGGCGGGGAGATTTGCGAGGACTACTGAGGAGACTTTAGAATGGTTGGGGGTGGGAATCAAATTGAAGAGACTAGGAGAGAGAAGGTTAGTTCACAAATAGAGAAAGCTGGTAGACAGTGTATGAGGGAGGATGGGCAGGGGACAGAGATCGGGAGCACTCAGACCGAAGATGCAGGGGAGAAGGAAGAAAAAGATAACAAAGTTGTTTGCTCCATTAAGGATAAACAGAGAGTAAGAGGTGGAGAGTTTCTTAAATGCATCTATTTTAATGCTAGGAGCATTGTAAGAAAGGTGGATGAGCTTAGAGCATGGATTGATACCTGGAAATATGATGTAGTTACTAGTGAAACGTGGTTGCAGGAGGGGTGAGACTGGCAACTAAGTATTCCTGGATTTCATTGCTTCAGGTGTCATGGTCCGGATCGGGGTCCTTTAAATTTATCTTCTTTATGTTATGATCTGGACCATTGATTCCCTGTTTTCCCGTATCCCTTGGCCTTGGTGATTAGAGGCAGTTAACGCTCGGCTGAACCGATAGTTTATAGTCTCCGGCTTTCAGCCGTTCGGTGCGGGAGCGTCTGCAAAGTCATCAAAGGTACGGTGTGCCGATGTCATCTGGCCGGAGAAAGTCTAGTCTCTGTTGAAGCGAGTGCTGGTAATTCGCCCTTCCTCACTGGAGCAACCCTGTCCAGTTACCTCGCCAAAGTGAGCCTACAAAGTTTCCTCATCAAGGTGGGTCCGTCAGTTAGAATCAGGAGCCGCTGTCCACTGTTCCTGGGCCAAGTCCAGAGCTCACCACTACCCGGAGGTTCCAAGAACCATGTCCTGGCTCCGGCGGCATCCAAGTACCACGTACAAGTCCAAGTCCTGGCCCTGGTGGCATCCGAGTACCAAGTCAAGTCCTGGCCCCAGCGGCATCCGAGTACCAAGTCAAGTCCTGGCCCTGGTGGTCTGTGATTCCTGTCCTACCGCACCCCCCCCGTCTGAATCCCTTCTCTGCCCCTCTCGCCTCTAGCCCTCGTCTGTAGCTCTCGCCTGCACCTTAGTCTAGTTCTATCGCTGGAGCTAGATAGGAACTGTGTTGTTCTTTGGTGTTTATCTTGTCTTGTCCTCGCCTCCGTGGGGTAAGTCAGGCCGTCTTGCCGTTGCCCCGTGGTGGTGGGGGGGGGTCATGTCTTGTCTTGTCTTGTCCTCGCCTCTGAAGGGTAAGTCTGGCCGTCTTGCCGTTGCCCCGCGGGGGGGTCATGTTTTGTCTTGTCTTGTCCTCACCTTGGTAGGGTAAGTCAGGCCATCTTGCTGTTGCCCCGCAGAGGGTCATGAGACCCGGCCCTATGTCCTGTACCCAAGGAGGGGTCCCGACTATGTGTTCTGTGTATGTGTCCATGGTTCCATGTACCTGCTCTCCCGAGACCAAGGCTCTGTGTTCCCATGTTCCTCCTCTCTCTCCTAGCCCATGTCATGTCCTTGCCTGGTTCTGGGCTCTGAGCCAGAGGCAAGACCCAGGTACTGGGTCCTCGCCCAGTCTCTGGCTCAGAGTCCATACCCTAGCCTCTTCATGTCTCCTCTAGTTCTGGGATCCAATTCCGAGTCCAAGCCCAGACCCTTGGTCCCAGCCTAGTCGTAGTCCTGAGTCCTTGTCCAGTTCGTTATTTCCTGCTCCTGCCTTGCTCTCCTGAATCAAACAATAAACTCAATCTAAGTAACCTCACAAGATGTGTCTTGCATTTGGGTCCACCCTTTCTCCCAATGCCCCTGGCATTGCGACATCAGGTGTGATAGAATCGGAGGGGCAAGAGGGGGAGGTGTTCCATTGTTTGTCAGAGAAAATATAACAGTGGTGCTCTAGCAGGATAGATTAGTGGACTCGTCTAGGGAGGCTATTTGGGTGGAATTGAGGAGTGGGAAAGGTGTAGTGACGCTTATAGGGTGTATTGTAGACCACCTAATGGGGACCGAGACTTGGAGGAGCAAATTTGTAAGGGGATAGAAGATATTTGTAGTAAGCACAAGGCTGTGATTGTGGGAGATTTTAACTTTCCACACATTGACTGGGAAGCCCATTCTGTAAAAGGGCTGGATGGTTTGGAGTTTGTAAAATGTGAGCAAGGTAGTTTTTTGCAGCAATACGTAGAGGTACCAGCTAGAGAAGGGGCAGTGTTGGATCTCCTGTGAGGGAATGAGACAGGGCAGGTGACGGAGGTATGTGTTGGGGAGCACTCCGGGTCCAGTCATCACAATACCATTAGTTCCAATATAATTATGGAGAAGGATAGGACTGGACCCAGGGTTGAGATTTTTGATTGGAGAAAGGTTAACTTTGAGGTGATGCAAAAGGATTTAGAAGGAGTGGATTGGGACAATTTGTTTAATGGGAAGGATGTAATAGAGAAATGGAGGTCATTTAAAGGTGAAATTTTGAGTGTACCGGATCTTTATGTTCCTGTTAGGTTGAAAGGATAGGTTAAAAGTTTGAAAGAGCCATGGTTTTCAAGGGATATTGGACACTTGGTTTGGAAAAAGAGAGAGATCTACAATAAATGTAGGCAACTTGGAGTAAATGAGGTGCTCGAGGAATATAAAGAATGTAAAAAGAATCTTAAGAAAGAAATTAGAAAAGCTGAAAGAAGATATGAGCAACATACATCAAAGTTGCTGGTGAACGCAGCAGGCCAAGCAGCATCTATAGGAAGAGGCGCAGTCGACGTTCAGGCCGAGACCCTTCGTCAGGACTAACTGAAGGAAGAGTGAGTAAGGGATTTGAAAGCTGGAGGGGGAGGGGGAGATGCAAAATGATAGGAGAAGACAGGAGGGGGAGGGATAGAGCCGAGAGCTGGACAGGTGATAGGCAAAAGGGGATACGAGAGGATCATGGGACAGGAGGCCTAGGGAGAAAGACGGGGGGGGGGTGACCCAGAGGATGGGCAAGAGGTATATTCAGAGGGACAGAGGGAGAAAAAGGAGAGTGAGAGAAAGAATGTGTGCATAAAAATGAGTAACAGCTGGGGTACGAGGGGGAGGTGGGGCCTAGCGGAAGTTAGAGAAGTCAATGTTCATGCCATCAGGTTGGAGGCTACCCAGACGGAATATAAGGTGTTGTTCCTCCAACCTGAGTGTGGCTTCATCTTTACAGTAGAGGAGGCCGTGGATAGACATGTCAGAATGGGAATGGGATGTGGAATTAAAATGTGTGGCCACTGGGAGATCCTGCTTTCTCTGGCGGACAGAGCGTAGATGTTCAGCAAAGCGGTCTCCCAGTCTGCGTCGGGTCTCACCAATATATAAAAGGCCACATCGGGAGCACCGGACGCAGTATATCACCCCAGTCGACTCACAGGTGAAGTGATGCCTCACCTGGAAGGACTGTTTAGGGCCCTGAATGGTGGTAAGGGAGGAAGTGTAAGGGCATGTGTAGCACTTGTTCCGCTTACACGGATAAGTGCCAGGAGGGAGATCAGTGGGGAGGGATGGGGGGGACGAATGGACAAGGGAGTTGTGTAGGGAGCGATCCCTGCGGAATGCAGAGAGAGGGGGTGAGGGAAAGATGTGCTTAGTGGTGGGATCCCGTTGGAGGTGGCGGAAGTTACGGAGAATAATATGTTGGACCCGAAGGCTGGTGGGGTGGTAGGTGAGGACCAGGGGAACCCTATTCCTAGTGGGGTGGTGGGAGGATGGAGTGAGAGCAGATGTACGTGAAATGGAGGAGATGCGTTTAAGAGCAGAGTTGATAGTGGAGGAAGGGAAGCCCCTTTCTTTAAAAAATGAAGACATCTCCCTCGTCCTAGAATGAAAAGCCTCATCCTGAGAGCAGATGCGGCGGAGACGGAGGAATTGCGAGAAGGGGATGGCGTTTTTGCAAGAGACAGGGTGAGAAGAGGAATAGTCCAGATAGCTGTGAGAGTCAGTAGGCTTATAGTAGATATCAGTGGATAAGCTGTCTCCAGAGACAGAGACAGAAAGATCTAGAAAGGGGAGGGAGGTGTCGGAAATATGAGGCTGCTTTGGCAAGAAAGGTGAAAATAAATCCAAGGAGTTTCTATAGTTATATTAATAGCAAAAGGATAGTGAGGGATAAAATTGGTCCCTTAGAGAATCAGAGGGGACAGCTATGTGCGGAGCCAAAAGAGATGGGGGAGATTTTGAACAATTTCTTTTCTTCGGTACTCACTAAGCAGAAGGATATTGAATGGTGTAAGGTAAAGGAAACAAGGAGGGTAGTTATGGAAGGTATGATAATTAAAGAAGAGGAAGTACTGGCGCCTTTAAGGAATTTCAAATGTCATTAGAAACAGGGATGGTGTTGGAGGATTGGTGTATTGCTCATGTTGTTCCATTGTTTAAAAAGGGCTCCAAGAGTAAACCTAGCAATTATCGGCCTGTGAGTTTGACATCAGTGGTGGGTAAACTGATGGAAAGTATTCTTAGAGATGGTATATATAATTATCTGGATCGACAGGGTCTGATTAGAAACAGTCAACATGGATTTGTGCGTGGAAGGTCATGTTTGACAAATCTTATTAAATTTTTTGATGAGGTTACTAAGAAAGTTGACAAGGGTAAAGCGGAGGATGTTGTCTATATGGACTTAAGTAAGGCCTTTGACAAGGTTCCACACGGAAGGTTAGTTAGGAAGGTTCAATCGTTAGGCACTAATATCAAAGTAGTAAAATGGATTCAGCAGTGGCTGGTTGGGAGACGCCAGAGAGTACTGGTGGATAACTGTGTGTCAGATTGGAGGATGGTGTCTAGTGGTGTGCTCAGGGATCTGTACTGGGTCCAATGTTGTTTGTCATATATATTAATGATCCGGATGATGAGGTTGTAAATTGGATTAGTAAACATGCAGATGATACGAAGATAGGTGGAGTTGTGGATAATGAAGTAGGTTTTCAAAGCTTGCAGAGAGATTTAGACCACTTAGAAGAGTGGGCTGAAAGATGGCAGATGGAGTTTAATGCTGATAAATGTGAGGTGCTACATTTTGGTAGGACTAATCAAAATAGGATATACATGGTAAATGGTAGGGCATTGAAGAATGCAGTAGAACAGAGGGATCTAGGAATAATAGTGCATAGTTCCCTGAAGGTGGAATCTCATGTGGATAGGGTAGTGAAGAAAGCTTTTGGTATGCTGGCCTTTATAAATCAGAGCATTGAGTGTAGGAGTTGGGATGTAATGTTGAAATTGTATAAGGCATTGGTAAGGCCAAATTTGGAATATTGGGTACTGTTCTGGTCAC
This sequence comes from Mobula hypostoma, assembly GCF_963921235.1. Lineage (NCBI taxonomy): Eukaryota > Metazoa > Chordata > Chondrichthyes > Myliobatiformes > Myliobatidae > Mobula > Mobula hypostoma. The sequence goes on along the minus strand of NC_086099.1, from coordinate 109,983,975 downwards.
TGAATTATAGGAAAGATGTCAATAAAATTGAAAAAGTACAGAGGAGATTTACTAAAATGTTGCCTGGGTTTCATCTCCTAAGTTACAGAGAAAGATTGAGCAAGTTAGGTCTTCATTCTTCGGAGCGTAGAAGGTTGAGGGGGGACTTGATCAAGGTATTTAAAATTATGAGGGGGATAGATAAAGTTGATGTGGATACGCTTTTTCCATTGAGAGTGGGGGGGGAGATTCAAACAAGAGGACATGAGTTCAGAGATAAAGGGCAAAAGTTTAGGGGTAACATGAGAGGGAACTTCTTTACTCAGAGAGTAGTAGCTGTCTGGAACAAGCTTCCAGCAGAAGTGGTTGAAGCAGGTTTGATGTTGTCATTTAAATTTAAATTGGATAAATATTGTGACCAGAATACACATAAAATCAAGATGTTTGCTGGCCTGGGTTAGCATTAGCGGCATCAGCAAGTGGTCTGCCACCTGTCCGCAGGGGAAGGGGAGATAAGGAACAATGGAGCAGCGTCTGGAGATGTGTAATGAAGGGACGGGAGAGAGAGAGCTGTCTGGAGCGGCTCCCCCTTTGAACCCTGAACTGTTTGAAGTGATGGACAGATGATCTGGAGATGTGTAATGAAGGGACGGGAGAGAGAGAGCTGTCTGGAGCGGCTCCCCCTTTGAACCCTGAACTGTTTGAAGTGATGGACAGGCGATACCCCAGCAGAGGGATAAAAAGGGACAGGTTCGCTAAGGCAGGACACACACATCACCCGAGGTAACGAGACCCTGGAAGTGGTGCGCCTGTCACGAGTCGGTGGGAAGTACCGGACAACGCACAGGGTGGAAAGATACGATCAGCGGGAACCCGGTGTGTGTCCGCCCTTGCTTGGGTGCTGGGTTCACTGCAGAGGATCGACCGCATCTGGAGGAGGGGTCACAGTCGGTGACCTCAGGTGACATCACCAAGGACCTGCCCAAAAGCTGCTTGTGAGCAATTATCGCCGGTCTGTGAGTGGAAGCCGTTTCTGAATGATCAGTCGTTCCCGTTCTCTCTCTCTCTTTGCCCCCACGTTGTCCATCGCCATGGCAACGATTACTGCGAACTGAACTACTAAATTGGACTGAACTTTGTGTCACTTTGAAATTGGTTCTGTGCACATGTGTGTTTATCATTGCTGAACTGTTGCATTTATTATCCTTTCGACTACTGTGTTGCTTGTTTCTTTAATAAAACTTTCTTAGTTCTAGTAATCCAGACTCCAACTGAGTGATCCATTTCTGCTGGTTTGGCAACCCAGTTACGGGGTACGTAACAATATATGGACAGGTAAGGAATGGAGGGTTATGGGCTGAGTGCAGGTTGGTAGGACTAGGTGAGAGTAAGAGTTTGGCACAGACTAGAAGGGCCGAAATGGCCTGTTTCCGTGCTGTAATTGTTAAAATTGTTATATGGTTATATCAGCGTTAAACAGGGTAGTGCACTCATATAACATTCTGCAGCTATGCCGTGGACTAGAGTAAACTTGTAGTGCAATGATAGTTTTGCAGTGATAAACAATAAACATAACACTTCCTTCAAAGTACATCTACTAAATGTTTGTCAATATTGAGAAAGCTTAAGACTCACAGATGTTGCTGTTTCAAGGGCAAATAAAGAGTGTTGGAGATGGATGTCTTTCTACTGTGTTTGCTCCAAGTCAAAATCCAAATTATCTTTCACAGGAAATGATGTAAGAACAGTTACGAAAAGGAATTGATGTTTTTACAAAGCAAACTGTCTACTAAATGAACGGCACTCCAGAGGCAGAACAACTGTATACAAAATTTCAACTAATTAATGTTTGAAAGTGATATTTTTATAGAGACTACAAACAATAAATCTGATGAATTTTAGAGTATAAAATATGACATAGTACATTATAACACATACTTTCTCCCACTATGTCTCAGTGACGTCTCACTGGATGTGTTTCTTGGGAGCTGGGAGGTCCAACAAGATGATATAGGCCCTAACCGATGGGAGAAAGAAGGAGATGCAAGAAACAGCAACTGCTAGTATCTGGAAGAATACATGAAAAGCTGAAAAAACTGGTCCAGATATACGGTTCTGAACAGAAACATCAATCCATTTCCTTCCATTGGCACTGGCTGACCTGCTGAGTTCCTCCACTATCCTGTCTGTTGATAGGAGAAAGAAACAAATGGATGCATCTCAAATTACTCCTTGAACTCTTGTGGTAATGAAGCCATTGACCATGTTATTAGATTCAGTACCTGTTTACTGACCTCTGAAGGGAAGGAAAGGTGAGCACAGATCCACCTTACCCCACATTCTGACATGCATATCATACCAACTCCCTCACCTTGACCTCTCAATTCCTGCTCTTACACCTACTTATTTGTTGATATAAGACTATTAGGAGCAGAATTAAGCCATTCAGCCCAACAAGTCTGCTCTGCAGACTCTGCCTCCCTACCTCCTTCTCTGTGTGCACTTCCTCAATTCCCATCTGTCTTGGTAACACTGACTTTTATGATTTCTCTCCCAATTTCCCAAATAAACCACCTTTATCCACCTGTTTAACGCTTACACTTATGCATGCTCAAACATTTCCTCCTTGTAAGAGGACAGTGCAGAACATAAAAGAAAGCAAACAACTGAAGGTACTTGAGAAGAGAAGGCACGTAACACCAGAAGGGCTTCAGAGTGCCTTCGCAACTGACTGCTGCTGATGTTTACTTGGCCCTTGTGCCAAACATGGAGCATCAGTGCTAACGTGATAGATCAGAGCTCCAAGAGGATGTCACAAATACAGTTCTCAGTTCTCTAAAGTTTGCAAGGTAACCTGTTAATATAGGTACAGCAAAGAAAGGCTTTTGCAGATCAGGAAGCCAGTTAGGAGGCATCTTTAATTTTTGACAATATTTTATTGACAATAATTCAGTGCCTTCAAGTAACATTTGGTTGTTAATTTGACTTCACTAGATCGCAATTGTTTAAATGGAATGGTTAACATATTGGGAATGAGAAACATACCGTCAGAGGACATTGTTTGCAAAGAGCCTAATAAACAAGAGTGAAATGCAGGACTCAACAGATTTAAGCTGGGTTCAGAGCACACTGTCAAATACCCCAGATGTAATCTCTTAATATACTCAAACACAGAGGCTGCTGGTTATTAAAGTGTCCTTTCTACTGCTATCAGTTCTGGTTTGTATGCAAAGGTTTGTAGATCAATGACACACTTTATTTGAACACCACATGATTACATTAAGTTGTAACACTGACAAACTTGAGATTGCTTTGCTCTAGAGTGAGTAATTGACTGTCCTTTGATATTGCTGTGGCACCTTGGATATGAGATGAGGAACCCGCTTGGGCCACAATCAGAAAAGCAGGCCCTAAAAGAGAAGTATGAGCCTGCTCGAATATGTCTTAAAGGAACAGAATTTACTTGCATCATGGTTGGGCAGCCTGTTGCAGAAAACAACAAAGGATTCAGCTCAGTGGACAAGATTGCTACCATTCCCCAAGACAATTCAATCCAAACCATCCCTGTAATTCCGCAAATGGCTGTAGATAGGAATCACACTTTATGGCTTGCACGTTCGTAAGACCAGCAAATTAAAGTTATATCATGAACTTATATCTAAGCAATTTGTGCAACAAAGAACCAGACCAGCAAATTATATTGTGCAGCACACTTGCACAATATGCCACGCCAGAGTCATAGATTGCACGGCCATGGGTAACTCTGCAAGCAGAGATTTAGAGACCTAGCTTTTGCTAACATTATCTTCTTTTTGTCTGCCAGTGACTCGTGGTGATCCTCAAGAGCTGGTGTTGAGACTACTTCTTTTCACGTTATATGTCAATGATTTGGATAAAGGAATTGATGGCTTTGTAGCCAAGTTTGTAGACAATACAAAGACAGGTAGAGGGGTAGGTCATATTGAGGAAGCGGGAGAATAGGTAAAGAAGTGGCTGATGGAATATAGAGTAGGGAAGTGTATGGTCATGCACTTTGGTAGAAGGAATATTAAGGTGTAGACTATTTTCTAATTAGGGAGAAAATTCAAAAATCAGAAGTGCAAATGGACTTGGGAGTCCTTGTGCAGGATTTCTTAAAGGTTAAGTTGCAGGTTGAGTCAGTGGTGAGGAAGGCAAATGCAATGTTAGCATTCATTGTGAGAGGACTAGAATATACAGTAAAAGCAAGGATGTAATGACGAAACTTTATAAGGCATTGGTCAGGTTGCATTTGAGCAGATTTGGGCCCCTTATGTAAGAAAGGATATGCTGGCATTAATGCGGGTTTGGAGGAGGTTCATGTGAATCACCCCAAATGAAGTTTAGAAGAATGGTGGGGGGGGGGGATCTAATTAAACCTCTTGAATATTGAAAGGCCTAGATAGAGTGGATGTGGAGATGATTTTGCTATAATGAAGGAGTCTAGGACACAGCCTCAGAATACACAGACCTCCCTTTGAAACAGATGAGGAGGAATATCTTTAACTAGAGGGTGGTAAATCTGTGGAATTCATTGGCCTTGGAGGCTAATTCATTGGGTATATTTAGAGTGGAGGTTGATAGGTTCTTGATTAGTCAGGGCATCAAAGTTTATGGGAGAAAATAGGAGAACGGAGTTGAGAGGGATAATATATCAGACATGATGGAATGGTACAGTAGACTCGATGGGCCAAATAGCCTATTTCTGCTGCTATGTCTTATGCTCTTATGGTCTTACTTTGAAGCTATGCAAAATAAAGTAGTGTGAATATGGTCCAGGCCATTTACCTATTTTATATACAAGGTGCAGAGCTACTGCAGCATGTTATTCTGTAGAATATGTGCTTGAACGAACATATTTCTTTTATTTAATATAATCTGGTGGGATATATATTGATTTAATACTGTTTGTTTTCCAGTATGCACTGGTAGTAAACCTCAATCACAAGCACTACAATTAGAGAATGGTCATAAGGTACAATGTAGCTCCTGTGGATCAGATCTGTGCTCTGAAGCCCTGCAGAGTTTAGCTGCGAACTAACAAGATATGCTAATAGGAGTAACACTTTCACCCCTAACTACACTGGGGCCCATCCCTTCGTGCTGAAGGCACGTTGTGTAATTAAAGGCATCACAGAAAGTCTGTCCTGAGATTCTCACTGGCATAGAAACTTGTCTTCACCCAATTCAATTCACTCCACATGATGTCAATAGAGAGACAAAATTACAGTAATAAACAAACATTTGAAATCAGAACATATTCTGAGTATGTTGCAGCATATTGGAACTTGCCTTGATTCTTCCAAATTGTTTTGGTAGAGTTCCAACTCCAATATCTATCCAACAACATGGAAAGGTACTCAGTTACTTTCTGTTCAGCAAAAGGCAGGACAAATCCAATGTGGCTAATTACTACATAATCAGTTGACTCTTTAGCAATATGATGGAAGGTGTTGCCAATAGCGTAATTAAGTGACTCCGACTCACCTGCAACCAGCTTTCTGGTGCCCAGCTTAGCTCTCGGCTAGAACATTAACTCATACCATTATCTAATATCAGAGGGCAAGTACTGAAGGTGAGAAGGGTTAGGTTCAAGGGAGATGTGAGGGGTAAGTTTTTTACTCCAGGAGTCGTGGATGTCTGGAATACACTGCCTGGTCTGGTGATAGAGACAAATACATTAGAGGCTTTTGAGAAAGATGTTTGGATAGGTGCATGGATGTAAGGAAGTTAAAGGGATATGGACATGGTCTGAGTAAGAGAGATTAGTGTTTGGGTGTTTTTGATTTGAGTTTAGCTGGTTCAGCACAACACTGTGGGCCAAATGGCCTGCTCCTGTGCTGTACTGTTCGATGTTCCATGTTCAACACATGGAAAAAGAGCTGAAATTCAGATAATAAGATCAACAGATACCATTAGAAAACACTCCAAACGTTGTATAAATGAGATAGCAAGAATTCAGGATCTGCATGGTCCTGGTAGAGTGTAGGGCACACCTACGAGCAACAGCACATGGTTCTCTGAAAACACCATGGTGAAGAAGATTAGCCTTCCTCAGTCAGAATGTAAAGTTTAAAAGTTGGGATGTTATGCTTCAGTTGGTGAGACTGCATTTGGAACACTCACAACACGCTGGAGGAACTCAGCAGGTCGGGCAGCATCTGTGGAAACGATCAGTCAACGTTTCAGGCCGGAACCCTTCATCAGGACTGAAGAGGGAAAGGGCAGAGGCCCTATAAAGAAGATAGGGGGAGGGTGGGAAGGAGAAGGCTAGTAGGTTCCAGGTGAAAAACCAGTAAGGGGAAAGCTAAAGGGGTGGGGAGGGGAAGCAGGGAGGTGATAGGCAGGAAAGGTGAAGAAGGAATAGGGGAAAGCACAATGGGTAGTAGAAGGAGGTGGAACCATGAGGGAGGTGATAGGCAGCTGGGAGAGGGGCAGAGTGAAACAGGGATGGGTGAAGGGAGGGGAGGGAATTACCGGAAGTTGGAGAATTCGATATTCATACCAAGGGACTGGAGACTACCCAGATGGTATATGAGGTGTTGCTCCTCCAACCTGAGTTTAGCCTCATCATGGCAGTAGAGGAGGCCATGTATGGACATTTCCAAATGGGAAGCAGAGTTGAAGTGGGTGGCAACTGGGAGATCCTGTCTGTTGTGGCGAATGGAGCAGATGTGCTCGACGAGGCGGTCCCCCAATCTGCGTCGAGTTTCACCGGTGTAGAGGAGGCCGTACCGGGAGCACCCAACAGACTCCCAAGTGAAGTGTTGCCTCACCTGGAAGGACTGTTTGGGGCCCTGAATGGAGGTAAGAGAGGAGGTGTAGGGACAGGTGTAGCACTTACACTTACGGGGATAAGTGCCGGGTGGGAGATCAGTGAGGATGGACGTGTGGATAAGGGAGTCGCGGAGGGACTGATCCCTGCGGAAAGCAGAGAGGGGAAGAGAGGGAAAGATGTGCTTAGTGGTGGGGTCCTGTTGAAGGTGGTGAAAGTTGCGGAGGATAATGTGCTGGATCCGGAGGCTGGTGGGGTGGTAGGTAAGGACAAGGGGAACTCTGTCTCTATTGTGGTGGCAGGAGGATGGGGTGAGGGCCGAAGTGCGGGAAATGGAGGAAAGGTGGGTGAGAGCATCATTGATAGTGGCAGAAAGGAAACCACAATCTTTAAAGAAAGAGGACATTTGAGATGTCCTGGAATGGAAAGCCTCATCCTGGGAGCAGATGCGGCAGAGACGGGGGAACTGGGAATAGGGAATGGCATTTTTGCATGTGGTGGGGTGGGAAGAGGTATAGTCAAGGTAGTTATGAGAGTCAGTGGGCTTCTGGAAGATGTCAGTGGACAGTCTGTCTCCAGAGATGGAGACTGAGAGATCGAGAAAAGGGAGAGAAGTGTCCGAGATAGACCAAGTGAATTGGAGGGCTGGGTGGAAGTTTGATGGCATTTGGAAGATTGTGTTCAGTTTCGGTCACCTTTCTTTTGGAAAGCTGAAGTGCAAAGGAGGTTTATAAGGATTATAGGTTTATAGGTTTATAAGGTTTATAGTCCTTACTCTTAATAATTTCTCCTTTGGCTCCTCCCACTTCCTCCAAACTAAAGGTGTACTATGGGCACCCGTATGGGGCCCAGCTATGCCTGCCTTTTTGTTGGGTTTGTGGAACAATCTATGTTCCGTGCCTATTCTGGTATCTGTCCCCCACTTTTCCTTCGCTACATCGACGACTGCATTGGCGCTGCTTCCTGCACGCATGCAGAATTCGTCGACTTTATTAACTTTGCCTCCAACTTTCACCCTGCCCTCAAGTTTACCTGGTCCATTTCCGGCACCTCCCCCCCCTTTCTAGATCTTTCTGTCTCTGTCTCTGGAGACAGCTTATCCACTGATGCTTACTGACTCTCACAGCTATCTGGACTATTCCTCTTCTCACCCTGTCTCTTGCAAAAACGCCATCCCCTTCTCGCAATTCCTCCGTCTCCGCCGCATCTGCTCTCAGGATGAGGCTTTTCATTCTAGGATGAGGGAGATGACTTCCTTTTTTAAAGAAAGGGGCTTCCCTTCCTCCGCTATCAACTCTGCTCTTAAACGCATCTTCCCCCATTTCACGTACATCTGCTCTCACTCCATCCTCCCGCCACCCCACTAGGAATAGGGTTCCCCTGGTCCTCACCTACCACCCCACCAGCCTCCGGGTCCAACATATTATTCTCCGTAACTTCCGCCACCTCCAACGGGATCCCACCACTAAGCACATCTTTCCCTCCCCCCCCCTGCATTCCACAGGGATCGCTCCCTACGCAACTCCCTTGTCCATTCGTCCCCCCCATCCCTCCCCACTGATCTCCCTCCTGGCACTTACCCGTGTAAGCGGAACAAGTGCTACACATGCCCTTACACTTCCTCCCTTACCACCATTCAGGGCCCCAAACAGTCCTTCCAGGTGAGGCAACACTTCACCTGTGAGTCGACTGGGGTGATATACTGCGTCCGGTGCTCCCGATGTGGCCTTTTATATATTGGCGAGACCCTACGCAGACTGGGAGACCGCTTTGCTGAACATCTACGCTCTGTCCGCTAGAGAAAGCAGGATCTCCCAGTGGCCACACATTTTAATTCCACATTCCATTCCCATTCTGACATGTCTATCCACGGCCTCCTCTAATGTAAAGATGAAGCCACACTCAGGTTGAAGGAACAACACCTTATATTCCGTCTGGGTAGCCTCCAACCTGATGGCATGAACATCGACTTCTCTAACTTCCGCTAAGGCCCCACCTCCCCCTCGTACCCCATCTGTTACTTATTTTTATGCACACATTCTTTCTCTCACTCTCCTTTTTCTCCCTCTGTCCCTCTGAATATACCTCTTGCCCATCCTCTGGGTCCCCCCCCCCATCTTTCTTCCCGGACCTCCTGTCCCATGATCCTCTCGTATCCCCTTTTGCCTATCACCTGTCCAGCTCTTGGCTCTATCCCTCCCCCTCCAGTCTTCTCCTATCATTTTGGATCTCCCCCTCCCCCTCCAACTTTCAAATCCCTTACTCACTCTTCCTTCAGTTAGTCCTGACGAAGGGTCTCGGCTTGAAACGTCGACTGCACCTCTTCCTACAGATGCTGCCTGGCCTGCTGCGTTCCCCAGCAACTTTGAAGTGTGTTGCTTTTATAAGAATATTGCTGGGACTCAGACTGAGTTACAGAATGAGGGTGAGCAGGCTGGGACTTTTCTCAGTGGAGTGTAGAAAAATGAGGCATGATATTAGAAAGAAGCTTAAAATAAAGAGAGACATCAATTGGGTGTCTAGGCATAGACAGTCTTTTTCCCATGTTTGAGTAGTTGAGAGCTGGAGGGCAAAGGTGAAAGGGGAAATCATTAATTGGAATTTGAGGATCAACTTCTTTTACCAGTGGATGGTTAGTATATGGAATAAGCTGTCAGTGTAAGTAGTTGAGACAGGTACATTAACAACTTCGCAAAGGTACTTGGACAGGTCATAGTCATAGTCATACTTTTTTGATCCCAGTGGAAATTGGTTTTCATTACAGTTGCACCATAAATCATAAGTAGTAATAAAACCATAAATAGTTAAATAGTAATATGTAAATTATGCCAGTAAATTATGAAATAAGTCCAGGACCAGCCTATTGGCTCAGGGTGTCTGACCCTCCAAGGGAGGAGTTGTAAAGTTTGATGACCACAGGCAGGAATGACTTCCTATGACGCTCTGTGTTGCATCTCGGTGGAATGAGTCTCTGGCTGAATGTACTCCTGTGCCCAACCAGTACATTATGTAGTGGATGGGAGATGCAAGATGGCAAGCATCTTAGACGGCATCCTCTTTTCAGACACCACCGTGAGAGAGTCCAGGTACATAGACAAGAAGAAAATACGTGAAATATGCACAAATTGGTACTAACTTAGATGGGAATTTTGCTCATTATGGACCAGTTGGGCTGAAATTTCTTTGTTGTATGACTCTATGACTATGATTTGTCAGTGTGATTCCCTAGGCCCAATCATCTTCAGCTGCCTTATCAATGATCTTCACAGAATCATAGAATCTGAAGCACAGATGTTGTTGATGATAGCCGAATTTTTAATTCCATTCGTAACTTCTCAGGAAATGAATCAATTCTTGTTAAATGCATCTAGACCTTTCAAGTATGGGTTAGTAAATGTCAAGTAAAATCCCTGCCATTAAACATCCAGGCAACACCTATCTCCAATAAGGATGAATCCAGCCTTTGATATCCAATACTATTACCACCACTGAGTCACCCACTATCCATATCATATGGATGAGATACTTATCTGGATGAATTATATAAATGCCACGATCAGGTCAGAGACTATAGTAAGAGACTCACCTGTTGACACCAGAAATCTTTCTATTATCTGTCAGGAATGCAGAAATATTCTCCCTATTTTACTGGAAGAATGGAACTCCAAAATACTTAAGTCCAACATCATTCAGGGTATGAACACAGCCTGCTTGAGTGGCACCTTATCTATTACCAGTAATATTAATTTCCTCCGCCACTGGAACACTGGAACAGTCATATAATCTACAAAATGTACTGCGGTTATTTGCCAAGGTTGCTCTGATTAATCCCTCAAACCTGTGACCTACATCACCAAAATAAAAAGGGATAGCTGGTGAATGCAGATATGAGGGGTCACCTCTAATAAATCTCCACTCTAACTTGGAAATACAGGTATTTCACTATCAGTAGATCTATATCTTGTTGCAAGTACTTTCAACAGAGGAACCGCACTGATTCAAGAAGGGTCTCACCACCACTTTCTCAATGGCAATTTGAAAAAGGCAATAAATCCTGGTATTGCCTAGCATACCCACACTGAGAGTGGAATAATAAAAGCATTTCTCTGTAGACCATCGGAAGAGATAAGAAGTGCAGTAAAATTATACCATAGCTGCATTCACAGTGTAGGCTTCTCCTCTAGTGAAGGTCTAATCATGATTCCTCTGGGGCAATTGGTGCAAACTAACTCAACACAGAGCATAAGTGACAGTAACCAAGGGCAGTACCTATGTGAAGAGCGAGAACACTATTTTTAGCAGTTAACTGCTAATGGGACTCATTACTTTACCTTCCAAGCTATTTCTATTCTTCAATATCTCCCACATTAACCACGAGACTTCATGTTCAATAACCCAGAACCCACCTGCACTAATCCTACATTCTCCCTACATTGTTAACTCTCCCTAGACCTTACCATGTATCTCCACAATCGAGTCAGTTTGCATTGGTCAATTAATATACTAGTGCTAGGTCTTTGGATTGTAGAAGGACACAGGAACCCAGGGAAGATACCCACATGGTCTTCACACTCCTTCACACAGACTGCATCCAAGGTTATGATTAAACTGAGGTCACTGGAGCTGTGTGACAACAGCTCTACTAACTGACAAAGCTCTTCCAGTTTAAGATGGCACAACTGAAAAGATAGGTGAGAGGTTACTGGCAGTTCATAAAGCAAGAAATACAATGCTATACTTTATTAATAATAGTTGTGTGGCCATTTGTGTTGGCGAGTGGCCAAGTGGTTAAGGCGTTCATCTAGCGATCTGAAGGTCGCTAGTTCAAGCCTCAGCTGAGGCAGCATGTTGTGTCCTTGAGCAAGGCACTTAACCACACATTGCTCTGCGACGACACCAGTGCCAAGCTGTATGGGAAGAGTGGTATTACTAGTTAGGGAAAATATCACAGTCGTGTGTAGACAGGACATCCCAGAGGGCTTGTCTACAGAGGTCATATGGGTGGAGCTGAGGAATGAGATAGGAGTGACCACACTAATAGGGTTGTATTATAGACCACCCTATAGTTAGAGAGAATTGGAGGAGCAAATCTGTAGAGAGATAGCAGACCAATGTAAGAAACAGGAAGTTGTAATAGAAACATAGAAAATAGGTGCAGGAGTAGGCCATTCGGCCCTTCGAGCCTGCACTGCCATTCAGTATGATCATGGCTGATCATCCAACTCAGAACCGTACCAGCCTTCCCTCCATACCCCTGACCTCCATAGCTACAAGGGCCATATCTAACTCCCTCTTAAACATAGCCAATGAACTGGCCTCAACAGTTTCCTGTGGCAGAGAATTCCACAGATTCACCACTCTCTGTGTGAAGAAGTTTTTCCTAATCTCGGTCCTAAAAGGCTTCCCATTTATCCTCAAACTGTGACCCCTCGTTCTGGACTTCCCCAATGTCGGGAACAATCTTCCTACATCTAGCCTGTCCAATTCCTTTAGGATTTTATACGTTTCAATAAGATTCCCCCTCAATCTTCTAAATTCCGACGAGTATAAGCCTAGTTCATCCAGTCTTTCATCATATGAAAGTCCTGCCATCCCAGGAATCAATCTGGTGAATCTTCTTTGTACTCCCTCTATGGCAAGGATGTCTTTCCTCAGATTAGGGGACCAAAACTGCACACAATACTCCAGGTTTTGGCTCACCAAGGCCTTGTACAACTGCAGTAGTACCTCCCTGCTCCTGTACTCGAATCCTCTTGCTATAAAAGCCAGCATACCATTCGCCTTTTTCACCGCCTGCTGTACCTGCATGCCCACTTTCAATGACTGGTGTATAATGACACCCAGGTCTCATTGCACCTCCCCTTTTCCTAATCGGCCACCATTCAGATAATAATCTGTTTTCCTATTTTTGCCACCAAAGTGGATAACTTCACATTTATCCACATTAAATTGCATCTGCCATGATGCTAAGAAAGAGGATATGCTGAAACTTTGGAAAAACATTTGGTTAGATAAGTCACTGGGGACGGGCAGGATATACCCCAGGTTACTGTGGGAACTAAGGAGGAGATTGCTGTGCCTTTGGCAATGATCTTTCCATCCTCTCTGCCACAGCAGTAGGATCAGATGACTGAAGAACGGCAAATGTTATTCCTTTATTCAAGAACGGCAGTAGGGATAACCCTGGGAATTAGAGACAGTGAATCTTACTTCAGTTCTGGACAAATTATTGGAGAAGTTTCTTAGAGACAGGATTTATGAGTATTTGGAGAAACATAGTCTGATGTGGGATAATCAGCATGGCTTTGTGAGGGGCAGGTCAAAAAAGCTTGAAGTTCAAAGTAAATTTACTATCAAAGTACATATACGTTACCATATCTACAGCCATCAGATTCATTTTCTTGCGGGCATACTCAATGTCCATAATATAATAATAATCATAAGATGATGGATGCTGCTTTCCTGTGACAATACTTCATATAGATGTGCTCAGTAGTGAGCAAGGTTTTACCTGTGATGGACTGTTCACTACTTTTTGCAGGATTTTCCATTCAGGGCAGTGGTGTTTCCATACCAGGCTGGAATGCAGGCAGTCAATGTACTCTCCACTGCACATCTGTAGAAGTTTGTCAAAGTGTTAGATGTCACGCCGAATCTTTGAAAACTACTAAGGAAGTAAAAGTGCTGCCATACTTGCTTCATAATTGCAGTTGTATGCTGGGCCAGGAAAGTTGCTTCGAAATAACGACGAGAAATTTAGAGTTGCTGACCCTCTCCACCTCTGATCCTTCAATGGACCTCTGGTTTCCTCTTCCAGAAGTCAATAATCAGTTCCTTGGTCTTGCTGACATTGATTTACCTGTTTATTTATTGTTATTATTTTTTTTTCTCTGCTAAATTATGTATTGCATTAACATAAGAACATAAGAAATAGCAGCAGGAGTAGGCCATCCGGCCCATTGAGCCTGCCCTGCCATTCAATAAGATCATGGCTGATCTGACTGTAAACTCAGCTCCACCTACCTGCCTTTTCCCTATAATCCTTAATTCCCCTACTATGTAAACATCTATCTAACTGTTTCTTAAATATACTTAGTGAGGAAGCCTCAACTGCTTCGTTGGGTAGAGAATTCCACAGATTCATCGCTCTTTGGGAAAAACAGCTTCTCCTCATCTCCATCCTAAATCTTCTCCCCTGAATTTTGAGACAGTGTCCCCCAGTTCTAGTCTCACCTACCAATGGAAACAACTTTCCTACTTGTACCTTATCTACCCCTTTCAAAATTTTGTGCGTTTCTATAAGATCCCCTCTCATTCTTCTGAACTCCGGAGAGTATAGTCCCAGGCAACTCTATCTCCCCTTCATCCCTGGAATCAACCTGGTGAACCTCCTCTGCACTGCCTCCAAAGCCAGTATATTCTTCCTCAAGTATAGAGACCAGAAATGCCCGCAGTACTCCAGGTGCGGCCTCACCAGTACCCTGTAAAGTTGCAGCATTATCTCCCTGCTCTTCAATTCAATCCCTCTAGCAATGAAGGCCAACATTCCATTCATTTGCCTTCTTAATAACCTGTTGTACCTGCAAGCCAACTTTTTGCGATTCATGCACAAACACTTCCAAGTCCCTCTGCACAACAGCATGCTGCAATATTTCACCATTAATAAGCCATTTGCTGAGGTTCTCCGTGGTAGGCTCATTAAGAAAGAGAGAAAACATGAAATCCAGGGAAACATGGCTGTGTGATTTTTGAATTGTCCATAGAAGGTAGATGTCATTGTAGATTGAGCATTTTCTGCTTGAATGTTGATGACCAGTGGTGTTCTGTAGGAATCTGTCTGGGACTGCTGCTCCTTGTGATTTTTATAAGTGTCTTGGATGAGGAAGTGGAGGGGTGCATGGTAAGTTTCAGAATGGAGGAGAATTGGTGGAGTTGTGGAGAATGTGGAAGGATCAAAGTTCAAAGTACAAAGTAAATTTATTATCTAAGTACATATACGTCACCATATACTTCTCTGATTTTCATTTCTTTGTGGGCATTCACAGTAAGTACAAGAAAAAATACCCAATGTGCAAAAGACACAAATTGTGAAACAGAAAAAGGGAAAATAAATAAACAAATAAATAAATAAATAAATAATGTTGAGAACGTGAGTCCTTGAAAGTGAGTCCATAGGTTGTGGAATCAGTTCAGTGATGGGGTGAATGAAGCTATTCATTCTAGTTCAGGAGCCTGATAGAAACAGAAAACCTACAGCACAATACAGGCCCTTCAGCCCACAATGTCATGCCGAACATGTACTTACCTTAGAAATTACCAGGGTTACCTAGAGCCCTCTATTTTTCTAAGCTCCGTGTACCTATCCAGAAGTATCTTAAAAGACCCTATTGTATCCACCTCCACCATCGTCACCAGCAGTCCATTCCACGCACTCACCACTCTCTGCGTAAAAAACTTACCTCAACATTTCCTCTGTACCTACTTCCAAGCACCTTAAAACTGTGCCCTCTCATGTTAGCCATTTCAGCCCTGGGAAAAAGTCTCTGACTATCCACATGATCAATGCCTCTCATCATCTTGTACACCTCTGTCAGGTCACCTCTCATCCTTTGTCGCTCCAAGGAGAAAAAACCAAGTTCACTCAATCTATTCCCATAAGGCAGGCTCCCCAATCCAGAAAACATCCTTGTAAATTGCCTCTACACCCTTTCTATAGTTTCTACATCCTTCCTGTAGTGAGGTAACAGTACTGAGCACAAATGGGGTCTGACCACTTTCCTATATAGTTGTAATATTACCTCTTGGCTCTTGAACTCAATCCCATGATTGATGAAGGCCAATGCACCGTGTGCCTTCTTAACCACACAGTCAACCTGCTCAGCAGCTTTGAGTGTCCTATGGACTCAGACCCCAAGGCCCCTCTGATCCTCCACACTGCCAAGAATCTTACCATTAATACTATATTCTGCCATCATATTTAACCTACTAAATTGAACCACCTCACAAATATCTGGTTTGAACTCCATCTGCCACTTCTTAGCCCAGTTTTGCATCCTGTCAATGTACTGCTGTAACCTCTGACAGCCCTCCACACTATCCACAACACCCCCAACCTTTGTGTCATTAGTAAACTTACTAACCCATCCCTCCACTTCCTCATCCAGGTCATTTATAAAAATCATAGAGATGTGGGGCAGATCCCTGAGGCACACCACTGGTCACCGACCTCTTTGCAGAATATGACCCGCCTACAAGCGCTCTTTGCCTTCTGTGGGCAAGCCAATTCTGGATCCAGAAAGCAATGTTCCCTTGGATCCCATGCCTCCTTACTTTTTCCATAAGCCTGGCATAGGGACCTTATCAAATGCCTTGCCAAAATCCATACACACTACATCTACTGCTCTTCCTTCATCAATATGTTTAGTCACATCATCAAAAAATTTAATCAGGCTCATCAGGCACAACCTGCCTTTGACAAAGCCATACTGACTATTCCTAATCATATTATGCCTCTCCAAATGTTCATAAATCCTGCCTCTCAGGATCTTTAACAACTTACCAACCACTGAAGTAAGACTTGTTGGTCTATAATTTCCAGGACTATCTCTACTCCCTACTTGAATAAGGGAACAACATCTGTAACCATCCAATCCTCCAGAATCTGTCCCGTCCCCATTAATGATCCCATAGTTGAGATATAAAATCTGTTTCTGAACCTGGTGGTGTGGAACCCAAGGTCCCTGTACTTCCTTCCTGAAAACAGGGAGAAAAGAGTATGGGCTGGATGGTGCGGGTCCTTGATGCTACTTTCAAGTTTTCATGCTTTGATGAAAGTTTTTGTAGGTTACAACATGACATTAACAAAATGCAGAGCTTGATTGAGAAGTGACAGATCTAGAAAATTGTGCAGTGATTTACTTTGGAAGGTTAAATCTGAAGGCAGAATACAGGGTTAATGGCAGGATTCTTGCTAGTGTAGAGGCACGAAGTATCTTGGTGTTGATGTCCATAGATCGCTCAAAGTTGATAGGATGATTAAGGAGGTGTATGGTGTGGTGGCCTGTATTAGTCAGGGGACTGAGTTCAAGATCCACAAGGTGATACTGCCACACTATAAAATGTGGTTGGACCATATTTGGAATATTGTGTTCAGTTCTGATCGTCGCATTATAGGAAGGCTGTGGAAGCTTTAGAGATGGTGCAGAGGAGATTTACCAGGATGCTGTTGGACTAGAGGGCATGTCTTAAGAGGACAGCCTGTGTGAGACAAGGCTTTTCCATCTGGAGAGAAGGAGGATGAGAGGAGACTTGATTGGAAGGTACAACATGATAAGAGACATACTCAAGTGGATAGCCAGCGACCTTTCTCCCTGGATGGAAATGATTAATATGAGGGGTGCATAATTATAAGATGATCAGATGAATGTATTTGCGGGGGCAGGGAGGTTGTCAGAAATAATTTTTTTCAGAGTGGTGGGTATATGGAATGCCCTGCCAGGGGTGGTGGTAGAGGCAGATGCATTAGGGACAATGAAAAGACTCTTTGCTAGGCACATGGATGGTAGAAAATGGAGGAAGGAATGGTTAGATTGATCTTAGAGTGGATTAATAGGTCAGTAGAATACTATGAGCTGAAGGGCCTGTACTTTGTTGTAGTGTTCTATGTTATATCACAATTCAATATACCGTTTGTAAACAAATGTAAACTTTTAACTTGAAAACTTCTCAAAGTGACAAAGGTTACTGAAATTTTTGGTGGGTAGAAAAGTGGCAAGTGGGACAAGCTGAGAAGGGCAACTTGTTGGCATGGATGATTTAGGGCTGTTTTCTCTGCTGCCTGACTCTCTGGCTCTGTACAGGAAATATCTTCTTCAAAGAACAATGACTGTTGCACTTAAAGGTAAGTAATCTACCTTTTTACATCCAATAGCTACTCTATTTCACATTTCAATGACTTCTAGAAAGCTTTGAATTGTTTCATTTTGAATGATCTGGAAAATGTTTATCCTTGGCTGTTGCCATCTCTAATGCAACATGTGCAACACTACCATCACTGGAGACAGATTGAATATGGACTGGTGACTTGTTTAAGTAAGATGTGTTTGTGGAACAAATAGCTGAAAAAAAGAATAGGCTTAGTCTTGCCATCATAATAGGACAAAATTCTCTGTCTTTAACAGCTGCCATAGGGTTATCTCTGAACTGTTAGCAATGTTGAAAAACATAATTCTTTCTGGAATCCATTCTGAATTTTTAAATTTAGTCCATTTTCTTATTAGGCAACAAATCAACTTTGCACCACTCGAGACTTTAAGAGCAAACTGCTGCTGTTACTTCAGTAGAAATTTTATCTGTCCTGCTGAAATAGTTTTACAGGGAACATGTCCAATTCTTTATAGTTTATGTCACAGTTTATTTTACTAATGGAAGATTCATAATTTAATATAAAGCAAATACAATAATTTATAATTTTCTACATGCATACCTCTTGATTACTTATCTCCATACTGCACACTCATTCAGAGCGATAAGAGTAGTTTGGAGAGAAAGTTGATTGAAAGTCATTCACCCTGTAACTCTTGCTCCTTTTAAAAATATCTGGTGTTGTGAATGTGTATATACTTAACTGGACAAGGTTACATTGCACCACATCACAGTGTACTTAATGCGAGTACAATAAAAAATGACGGTTGAGATTACAGTATTCTACAATTTGAGTATTTTCAATAGAGGTCGAGCCTCTGCAACTCTAAAAGTGCTTTTTCTCAACTTAATCTTGTGCAGAAAATGCTGAATTTCAATACCAAAAAATGAGGGTGCAGTAATTGGATGTGAACTGAAAGCATCCATTTACACCCTACTCTTGTTTATTATCGCAGGAATATCACGTACACGTTATTCCATTGCACCTTAAACCGCTCCAGTTATTTTCCTAAGTGATGCCTGATCTATTAATTAAAAATCATGCTTTGTATTAATCAAAATTTGTATTGCTTTATTATTAGATTTTTGCTTGTTTTGGAAAAGCTAATTAAAATAGGTGGCCATAAACATAAATTACATTTCACCTCCCTTGGTTAGGTTATAAACTATTTTAGGTTTGCAGACTGTACGTACTTTTGTTATAATCAAGAGCACCACACGTTATTTTTCAGATAAATGAAGAGTAAACAAGAGGCATGAGAGGATATCAGACAGATGGGAAATGACGCTGAAGAGGTCATAATTGGAAACAAAGAAATAGCAACTGAACTGAATAAATATTTTGCTTCAGTCTTCACTGTGGAAGACAATTCAGAGGCAGATGTGAGTTTAGTTGCTATTAATAAGGATAAGGTGTTTGGGAGGCTGAAAGGCCTGAAGCTAGTTAAGTCACCTGGCCCAGAATTGCACACATTTTTGTCTAACCAATGATTTACAAGTTAAGTTCCATCTGCCATTCTCTTTCTCATTTTGCAAATCAAACTGGAATTTCTTGTAGCCTTGGACAACCTTCTTCACTGTCAACCAAACCATCCATTGTCTGCAAACTTACTAATTACCTCTTGCATAGGGGTTCAAATTATTTAACTGAGGCAGTCTCATTGAAATGAAATTCTTAGGAGACTTCATAGTGTGTTGCCATCATTTTTCATTTACACAGACTGAGAAGCTTAATGTGCTCATAAACACAACAATTAGGCCATTTCAAATCATCCTATAAAGGACATTCCCTTTGTTTTTCACATCCCACCTCCATTTCTCTCCCCTGAAAACTAACTTGCATCTCTCACTTCCCAATTCTGATGAAGATTTCTTCTTCTTGGGCCTTTAGCTCCCATTGATGGCCTCCCATCTCCATTATCCAAAGTTGAAGGTATGGTTGGAGTTCAAAGTTTTTTAATCCATTGCATCCACTGCACAGGGGATTGGCCTGTATAGCTTCACCAGAGCCCTCTTGGCCGATCTTTCCCATTTCCACCTCTCACGATGGGGACATATGTAGAGTTTGACTTTGAGGGGCTAATGAAGTTCTGTAGACAAAATATGTTGAATATTTCTCCTTCTGCAGTTGTTCGGCCCAGATGGACTGAAAAGACAGGGTGCTTGGATCTGAGATGAGAGCTGATTTTGCTTGCTCTCCATGATGATCACTTCTCCCTCCATGGCACTGAGACTATGAATATTGCCCCAGCTACTGTGCTCATGGCAGCTAATATGATGAACTGAAAAGCAAGGCTTTGGACGTGCTCAAGAGAGCTCTGGTGAAGCTATACAGGCCAATCCCCTGTGCAGTGGATGCAATGGATTAAAAAACTTTGAACTCCAACCGTACCTTCAACTTTGGATAATGGAGATGGGAGGCCATCATTGGGAGCTAAATGGGTTTGGATCTGAGGACTCACTTTTGGTTCGGAATGTTGTTGTTTGTTTCAATTGTTTGAATGATTTGTGTTTTTTTTCTTTCTCTTGCTCATTGGTCTTTTATTTTCATTTTTATTTATTTTTTCTTTAGTTAGGTTCCTTTGGATTTCTTGGTTTGTGGCTACCTGTGAGCAAACAAATCTAAAGGTTCTATATCTTATCCAATCTTTGATAATAAACAGACTGAATCTTGATTCTTGTCTGAACTGATAAACTTTACCAGCAGTTTTCTATTTGTTTCAGGATCTACAGCATCTGCAGTTTTTATTTTTTAATTTTTATTGAGTGGACATATGCTGAGACAGTATTTCTGCATTTGGGGGGTGTGGGAAGGGGCAGGTAGTTTCAGAATACACATTGTCCATTAAAGATAGAGATGAGGAGGAGTTTCCTCGTTATAAGGAGGAGTATTCACAACTTAAGAGAGTGTGGGGACTGATCCATGGAATACATCCAAAGGCTTGTGTTTTATAGACAAGTTCAGTGTTAAGGAAAATTTAGTCAAGCAGTACACTGAATTTGAGGGTCTATGTGACCCACTCATGCTCCTGTATCTTCTGTTCTTACGTTCGCCTGCTGGAAGCAGCAGCAATATTTCTCTGCATTTGATGAGCAGTGGCCAAGGGTGATATCGTTTCTCACCTGATTGTGGAATAGAACATCCGAGCCCTGGGCCTTTGAAATGAAATGTTTGCTCAAAGTGCTGTTTCATTGGCCACGACTCAGGATAGATTCTTTCCGCCGCTGTGAACTGATGGGACAACCTGCACTTTGAGTGCTGCATTTCAGTCTTACTGGGCAGCATTACTGCTCTTGCTGCCTCATCCCAAAAATTTCAGGCTGCTGAGAACAATTATTTTAGTAAACTCATGTTCTTCTGTTAGAAAGTCCTTGACCAGATGGACTACATCCCAAGTTTCTAAAAGAGGAAACTGAAGAGATTGTGGAGACATTAGTAGTGATTTTTCAAGAATCGCTAGATTCTGGAATGGCTCCAGAGGATTGGAAAATCACTAATGACACTCTGCTCTTTAAGGAAGGAGGGAGGCAAAAGACAGGAAATAATAGGCCAGTTAGACTGACTTTAGAGTTGGCAAGATGTTAAGAGTCCATTACTAAGGCTGAGATTGGGGTACTTGGAGGCACATGATAGAACAAGCTGAAGCTGGCATGCTTTCCTTAAAGGGAAATCTTGCCTGACAAATCTGTTGCCATTCTCTAAGACATTAACAGGCAGGATAGACAAAGAAGGGATACATCCCAAAGAAGAGGAAGTATTCTAAAGGTAGGATGATGCAACCTTAGTGGGAAGTTAGAGGATTGGGAATTTTTAAAAAAACAAAAGAAGCTAACTAAAAATCCATGGGCAGGGGAGATGAAATATAAAAATGAGCTAGCTAATAATGTCAAAAATGATGCCAAAAGTATTTTTTAGATATATAAAGAGTAAGAGAGAGGCAAGAGTAGATATTGGACTGCTGGAGAATGACGCTGGAGAGATAACATGGGGGAACAAGGAAATGGCAAACAAACTGAATAAGTGTTTTGCATCAGTCTTTACTGTGGAAGACACTAGCAGTATGTTATGTTATGGAGGTTAGAGTGTTTCGGGGTGAGGGGCAGAAGTGAGGCATTTGCTATTACGAAAGGTCTGAATGTAGATAAATCACCTGAACCAGATGGACTACACCCCAGAGTTCTTAAAGAAGTAGCTGAAGAGATTGTGGAGACGTTAGTAATGATAGACCATAAAACACAGAAGCAGAATTAGGCTACTCAGCCCACCGAGTTTGCTCCACCATTTCATCATGGCTGATCCCAGATCCCATTCAAACCCATACACCTGCTTTCTTGCCATATCCTTTGATGCCCTGACTGATGAGGAAACTATCAACTTCCGCCTTAAATCTACCCACGGACTTAACCCCCACAGCAGTCTGCAGCAGAGCATTCCAGAGATTCACTACTCTAGCTAAAAAAATTCCTCTCTACCTCTGTTCTGAAAGGTCACCCCACTGGAAGGCTGTGTCCTCTAGTTCTGGATACCCCCACCACAGGAAACATCCTCTCCACGTCAACCCTATCTAGTCCTTTCTGCATTTAGTATGTTTTAATGTGATCACTCCAAATTCTTCTAAACTCCAATGAATACAGGAACACTCCTTGTGTGTTAACCCCTTCATTCCCGGAATCATCCTCGTGAACCTCCACTAGACTCTCTCCAATGATAACACATCCTTTCTGAGATATGGAGCTCAAAACTGTCAACAATAGTCCAAATCTGGCCTCACTAGTGTCTTATAAAGGCTCGGCATTATCTCCTTGCTTTTATATTCTATTCCTCTTGAAATAAATGGCAACATTGCCTTCTTTACCACAGACTCAACCTGTAAATTAACCTTCTGTGAGTCTTGCACGAGGACTCCTAAGTCCCTTTGCACCTTTGATATTTGAACCTTCTCACCATTTAGATAATGTTCTGCACTTTTGTTCCTTTTAACAAAATGTATTATCATACATTTCACAACACTGTATTCCGTCTGCCACTTTTTGCTCATTCTTCCAATATGTCCAAGTCCTGCTGCAATTGCACTGCTTCCTCAGCACTGCCTACCCCTCCACCTAACTTTCTATCATCCGCAAACTTTGCCACAAATCATCAATTCTATTATCTGAATAATTGACAAACAATGTGAAAAGTAGCGGTCCCAATACTGATCCCTGAGGAACACCACTAGTCACTGGCAGCCAACCAGAGAAGGACCCCTTTATGCCCACTTGCTGCCTCCTGCCTGTCAGCCATTCCGCTATTCATGCCAGTATCTTTCCTGTAATGCCATTGGATTTTATCTTGTTCAGCAGCCTCATGTGTGACACCTTATCAAATATCTTCTGAAAATCCAAGTAAATGACATCCACTGCCTCTTCTTTGTCCACCCTGAATGTTACTTCCTCAAAGAATTCTAACAGATTTGTCAGGCAAGATTTCTCTTCACAGAAACCATGCTGACTTTGACTTAATTTATCATAAGACTCCAAGTACCCCTGAAACCTCTTTCTTAATAATAGACTCCAGCACTTTCTCAACCATTGAGGTTAGGCTAACTAGCCTATAATTTCCTTTCTTTTGCCTTCCTCTCTTAAAAAGTGGAGTGATATTTGCAGTTTTCCAGTCCTCTGGGACCATACCAGAGTCAACTGACTCTTGAAAGATCATGACCAATGCATCTATTATCTCTTCAGCAACCTCTTTCAGGACACTGGGATGCAGATCATCCAGTCCAGGTGACTTATCCACCTTAAGATCTTTGAGTTTGCCTAGCACTTTTTCCTTAGTAATAGCAATGGCACTCACTCCTGCTCCCGGACACTCAACAGGCCTCTGGCACACTGCTGGTGTCTTCCACAGTAAAGACTGAAATAAAGTACCCATTAAGTTCATCTGCCAATCCTTTGTCATCCATTACAACCTCACCAGTGTCATTTTCCAGCAGTCCAATATCAACTCTCACTTCCCTTTATTCTTTATATAACTGAAAAAGCCTTTAGTATCCTGCTTTGTATTATTGACTAGTTTGCCCTCATATTTCATCTTTTCCTTTCTTATTGCTTTTTTAGTTGTCTTTTGTTGGATTTTTAAAGCTTCCCAATCATCTGACTTCCCACCCATCTTTGCTACCTTACATGCCCTTTCCTTGGCTATTATACAGTCCTTTACCTCTCGTCAACCACAGTTGCCTAGCTCTGCCATTTGAGAACTACTTCTTCTCTGGGACATGTCTATCCTATGCTTTGTGAACTATGCCCAGAAACTTCAGCCATATCTGTTCTGGTGTCATCCTCACCAGTAACCTCCTCCAGTCCACCTGGGCAAGTTTGTCTCTCATGCCTCTGTAATTCCCTTTATTCCATTGTGATACTGATACATGTGACTTATGCTTTTTCCTCTGAAATTGCAGTATGAATTCAATCATATTTTGATCACTATCTTTTAATGGTTCCTTTACATTAAGCTCCCTAATAAGATCTGGGTTATT
Source organism: Mobula hypostoma (assembly GCF_963921235.1). Classification (NCBI taxonomy): domain Eukaryota; kingdom Metazoa; phylum Chordata; class Chondrichthyes; order Myliobatiformes; family Myliobatidae; genus Mobula; species Mobula hypostoma. Next base: position 109,959,762 of record NC_086099.1, on the reverse strand, counting down.
ACACAACACCCAATCTAAGATAGCCTTTCTCTGAGTTGGCTCAAGCACAAACTGTTTTAAAAAGCCATCTCGTAGGCCTTCAATAAATTCCCTCTCTTTTGATCTGACACCAACCTGACTTTCCCAATCCCCTGGCATACTGAAGACATTCATTACAATTCTGACACTACCCTTATTACATGACTTTTCCAGCTCCCATTGCAATCTCAACCCCATATCTTGGCTACTATTTGGAGGCCTGTATGTGATTCCCATAAAAGTTTTTTTTTACCCTTGCAGTTTCTTAACTCCATCCACAAAGATTCAACACTCTATAGAAGAGCTTGGACAGACCCCACTTGGAGTGTTGTGCTCAGTTCTGGTCACCTCACTACAGGATGTGGATACTATAGAGCAAGTGCAGAGGAGATTTACAAGGTTGTTACCTGGATTGGAGGGCATACTTTATGAGAATAGGTTGAGTGAACTTGGCCTTTTCTCCTTGGAGTGGTGGAGGATGAGAGGTGACCTGATAGAGGTGTATAAGATGATGAGAGGCATTGATCGTGTGGGTAGTCAGAGGCTTTTTCCCAGGGCCGAAATGGCTAACACGAGAGGGCACAGTTTTAAGGTGCTTGGAAATAGGTACCGGGGAATGTCAGGGGTAAGTTTTTCACACAGAGAGTGGTAGGTACGTGGAATGCACTGCTGGTGGCGGTGGTGGGAGCAGATACAATAGGGGCTTTTAAGAGCCTATGCTTCTACAGAGCAAAGGAAAATAGGGGACTATATGCTAGGGAAATTCTAGGCAGTTATGTTATGTTAGGCTCCCTAACAACACCCAATCTAAGATTGCTTTTCCCCAAGTAGGCTTAAGCACAAGCTGCTCTAAAAAGGCACCTTGTAGGCATTCAACAAATTCCCTCTTTTTTGATTCGACCCCAACCTGATTTTCCCAATCCCCTCGCATATTGAAGTCCCCCATTACAATTATGTCATTACATGGCTTTCCAGCTCCCTTTGCAATCTCAACCCCACATCTTGGCTACTATTTGGAGGCCTGTATATGATTCCCATAAAGGCTTTTTTTTAACCTTTGCAACTTCTTCACTCCACCCACAAAGATTCAACATTCTCTGACCCTATGTCACCTCTTTTAAAGATGTAATTCCATCTCTTACCAACAGAGCCACACCACTGTCTATGCCTTCCTGCCTGTCCTTTTGATACAAGGTATATCCTTTGCTATTAAGCTCCCAACTATGGCCTTCTTTCAGCTATGACTCAGTGATACCCTCACCACCATACTGACCAATCCATAATTGTGCCACAAATTTGTTCACCTTATTCTGAATGCTGTGCAGATTTAAATATAACACCTTCAATCCTATATTCTTCACTCTAATGATCTTCAAGAATCATTAATTCTGGAATGATCCAGAGGACTGGAAAATTGCAAATGTCACTCCACCCCCCAAAAATGGAGGAAGGTAGAAGAAAGGAAATTATCGGCCAGTTAACCTGACCTCAGTGAGCTGGAATATGTTGGACTCAATTTTTAAGGACGTGATTTTGGGGTACATGGAGGCACATGACAAATAGGCCAAAGTCTGCATGGTTTCCTTATGGGAAAATCTTGCCTGCTGAATCTGTTGGAATTCTTTGAAGAAGTAACAGACAGGAAACACAAATGAGAATTGGGGGATGTTATGTACTTGGATTTTCAAAAGGCCTTTGACAAGGTGCCACATATGAGGCTGCTAAGCAAGAGCCCATGGTATTACAGGAAAGATACTAGTATGGATAGAGCATTGGCTGATTTGCAGGAGGCAAAGAGTGGGACTAAAAGGAGTCTTTTCTGGTTGGCTGCCAGTGACTAGTGGTGTTCCACAGTGGTCTGTGTTGGGACCACTTCTTTTGATGTTGAATGTCAACAATTTGGATCATGACTATGATGGCTTTGTGGCAAAGTTGGGGATGATAGGAAAACAGGTGGAGGCGCAGGTAGTGTCGAGGAAACAGAGAGGCTGCAGAAGGACTTGGGCAGATTAGGAGAATGACCAAAGAGGTAGCAGATGAAGTACAATGTCAGGAAGTGTATGGTCATGTACTTTGGTAAAAGAAATAAAAGCATAGCCTGTTTTCTAAACAGGGAGAAAGTTCAAAACTCTGAGGTGCAAAGGTATTTGGGACTGCTCATTCAGGGTTTCTTATAGGTTGATTTGCAGGTTGAATTGGTGACAAATTAAATGTTAGCATTCTTTTCCAGAGGACTAGAATGTAGGAGCAAGGATGTAATGCTGAGGCTGTATAAAGCACTGGTGAGGCCTCACTTGGAGTATTGTGAACATTTTTGGGCTGCTTATTTAAGAAAGGATGTGATGACATTGAGAAGGTTCAGAGGAGGTTCACAAGAATGATTCCCAAATGAAAGAGTTATTATATGAGCAGCAATTGAAGATTCTGGGCCTACACTCACTGAAATTTAGAAGAATGAGGGGGGAATCCCATTGAAGCCTTTAAAAGAAAGGAAGAGAAGATGGCTGCACGATGCGTGCGCGCAGCTCTCCGGTGAAAATGATATTGTATCCGTTAAATAGGGGCCGTGGACAATTCTGATTTGGTGGAGACAGACATGAAAGCACAGAGGAACATCTGGAGAAATTTCTGAAATGCCGGTTTGCTGCCGCTGTTACTGGGCAATCGAGAATCTTCCGAATGGAAGGCCCCAAAATCCCCGGCTTTGCCTGTTGACCGAGGATGAGGTCGAATCGTTTGGATAGAGATGGTGCACGGTACTCGGTGTCGGAGGGCTGATCAGAGGCTCGAAGTTTTCGGACGACTCAGAGTTGGACTGTGGTCGGGCATGGCAGGGAGCGTTTTCTTCCTCTCCCGTCTGCGTGAGATGTGGGACATTTGAGAGACTTTGAAATTTTTTACTGTGCCATGGCCTGTTCTTCATCAAGTTATGGTATTGTTGCACTGTTGTAACTATATGCTATAATTATGTGGCTTTTGTTAGTTTTTCAGTCTTGGTCTGTCCTGTGTTTTTGTGATATCACACCGGAGGAATATTGTATCATTTCTTAATGCATGCATTACTAAATGACCTAAAAGAGGACTGTCTGTCCTCATAATCTAATCTAATAATGTTGAAAGGCTTCTATAGAGTGGATGTGAAGAGGATGTTTCATTTGGTGTGGAGTCTAGGACTAGAGGGCACAGACTCAAAATAGAGGAATGCCCATTTAGATGAGGGGGAATTTCTTTAATCACAGCATGGTGAATCTGTGGAATTCATTGCCACTATGGCTGCGGAGGAGAGGTCACTGGGTGTATTTGAGGTGGAGATTGATAGGTTCTTGATTAATTAGGGTGTGAAATGTTATGCGAAGAAGGCGGGAGAATTGGTTTGAGAGGGAACTGGATTGGTCATGATAAAATGGCAGTGTAGACTCCACAGGCTGAACGGCCTAATTCTGCTCTTATGGTCTTATAGAAAGTCCATGAGTTTTGCTTACTTGGATTTTAAGAAGACCTTTGACAAGGTGCCATACATATGAGATTACTGAAGGGATGTTTAAAGGAGCCCATGGTTTTACAGGAGAGGTGATAGCTTGGATAGAAAATTAGCTGACTGACAGAATGCAAAGAGTTATCTGCCAGTGACTAGTGTTGTTCCAGTCAATGGAGTTGGAAGTGCTTCTTTTCACGTTATATATTAATGATGTGTATGATGGAATTGATAGCCTTTTGGCCAACTTTGCAGATAGGGGGAGAGACTGGAAGTGTTGAGGAAGCTGGGAGTCTGCAGAAGAACTTGGACAGATTTGGAGAATGTGCAAAGATGTTGCCCATTAGAGTGTAAGGAAGTGTATGTTCATGCATTTTGATGGAAGGAATGAAGACATAGACTATTTTGTAAATGGGAAGCAAATTCAGAATCAGAGATGTAAAGGGGCTTGGAAGTCATTGTGCAGGATCCCCTAAAAGTTAACTTGTAGGTTGAGCCAATGTAAAAAAAAAAGCAAATGCAATGTTAGCATTACTTTCAAGAGGATTAGAATATAATAACAAGGATGTAATGCTGATGTGTTTTATATATGCATGAAATAAGGTGTTAGTCAGACCACACTTGGTTATAGTGAGCAGTTTTGGGCTCCTAATCTAAGAAAGAATGTGCTGGCATTGGAGAGGGTCCAGAGATGGTTCACAAGAATGATCCCAGAAATTAAAGGATTAATGTATGAAGAGTGTTTGCTGGCTCTGGCTTTATACTCAGTGGTAGTCAGAAGATTGAGGTGGGATCTTACTGAATCCTATTGAATATTGAAATGCTATGTAGAGTCTAAACTCTGCATAGTGAGGAGATGGAAATGAGTGTTTCCGATAGTGAGTGAGTATAGAGCCAGAGGGAACAGCCTCAGAGTACAAAGATGTTTCATTAGAACAGAGATCAGGAGGAATTTCATTAACAAAGGGAGATAAATGTGTATAATTCATTTCCACAGAGAGCTAAGGAGGCCAAGTCATTGGGTACATTTAAAGTGGAGCATGATAGGTTTTTGATTAGACAGGGTGTTAAAGGTTACAGAGAGAAGGTAGGAAACTGGAGTTGAGAGGGATAATAAATCAGCCATGATGCAATGGTGGAGCAGACTCGATGGGCCAAATGGTGTAATTCTGTTCCTTTGTCTTATGGTCTTATATTCTTATGGCATTCATCAGGACTGGAAAGGATAGAAACCAGAATTAATGATCAGATCTTTGCATCTGGTTTTCTATTGATCTCTAATTGATGACTGAGAATTGCATTAGAGAAGAAGTAATGAAGTTACACTGACTTCATGTTTAAATGCTTCTAAGGGGAATGAATGAATCATGAATATTTGGATCATAGAAATGTTAGTAATAAAAAGCCAAAATTATTCTGCCTAGAAATTCCTCTGCATAATACTAGCAGTTTTAGCCTGGAAAATCAGTGCTTTTGGAATGCCAATGGGATCACCCAGAATTGGGCAATCAAAAGTCTGTGGATTTGCTGTGCCCTAGGTGGATAACCTGCTGTTAAAGCTCTGCTAGTGTCAAACATAACAACACTCCTCTTGGCAAATAACATTTTTCTGGTAGAAACCTCATGGTTACACAGAACTGCTGTCTTGCGTCAGTGGAAAGCATTCTATTCCAGATGGCATCTCTGCATTCTCTATCTCTGAATGATGATTAGCAAAGCTCTGCTGAGAGCAGCCTCAAATGCCATGGCAGAAAAAATGGCTCTAAATAGCATCCATTTTGTGTCTCCATAGAAACAGAAATATTAGCTGCTGTAAGGCAGAATTTTGCTTCCCAAGTCCAGCTCATGGTTCTAAACAAATGGAGGTAAAAGATAGGCTCCTCCATTCTCTCTCTATCCCCATCCTTTCATGTCTGTTTTCCTATTATAACCAGCAAAACATAAGAGATTTCTCAGGATATTATCTGGATTGGAGGAGACAAAGAATTTTAGGTTTTGGAGGGACACGGGAAAGGCCAAGTTTGTTTTCCTGAAGGAGACCAAGGGGAGCTCTGATAGAGATATATAAAATTATAAGAGGCATGAGTAAGGTCCTAAAATTTTCCCTTGGTAGAATGAAAAAGATGAGAGCAGAGAGATTTAAGATGAGAGAAAGGAGTTTTAAAGGGGATTAAAGAGGATTAAAGATGCAATCGCTATGTTTAAGAATGAGAGAAAGTCTGCAGATGCCGGAAATCTGAGCAACACACACAAAATACTGGAGGAACTCAGCAGGCCAGGCAGCATCTATTGAAGAAAGTACAGTCGATGTTTTGGGCCAAAACCCTTCGGCAGGACTGGAGAGAAAAAGATGAAGAGTAGATTTAAAAGCTGGGGGAGGGGAGAGAGAAACACAAGGTGATATGTAAAACCGGAAGGGGAAGGGATGAAATAAAGAGCTGGGAAGTCAATTGGTGAAAGAGATGCAGGGCTGGAGGAGGGGGAGTCAAATAGGAGAGGACAAAAGGCCATGGAAGAAAGAAAAAGGGGGAGGAGCATCAGAGGGAGGCGATGGGCAGGCAAGGAGATAAGGTGAGGGGGGAAAAGGGGATGGAGAATGGTGAAGTGGGAGCTGCATTATAGGAAGTTTGAGAAATCGATGTTCATGCCATCAGGTTGGAGGCTACCTAGCTGGAACATTAGGTGTTGTTCCTCCAACCTGAGTGTGGCCTCATCACAACAGTAGGGAGGCCACGGATTGACATGTTGGAGTGGGAATGGGAAGTGGAATTAAAATGGGTGGCCACTGAGAGATCCTGCTTCTTCTGACTTAAGTGCTCAGTGAAGTCGTCTCTCAATCTACGTCAGGTCGCACTGACATACAGGAGGCCACACTGGGAGCATCGGACACGGTAAATGACCCCAACAGGCTCACAGGTGAAGTGACACCTCACCTGGAGGACTGTTTGGTGCCCTGAATGGTAGTGAGGGAGGAGGTGTAGGGGCAAATGCAACACTTGTTCTGCTTACAAAGATAAATGCCAGGAGGGGGATCAGTGGGGAGGAATAAATAGACAAGTGAGTTGCACAGGGAGTGATCCCTGTAGAATGTAGAAATCTGGCGGGAGGGAAAGATGTGCTAGGTGGTGGGTTCCCGTTGGAGTTGGCGGAAGTTTCAGAGAATTATGTGCTGGACGCAGAGGCTGGTGGAGTTGGTTGGTAAGGACAAAAGGAGCCCTATCCCTGGTAAGGTGGTGGAAGAATGGGTGTGAAATGGAAGAGATGCAGTTGAGGACAGGATTGATGGTGGAGGAAGGGAACCTCCTTTCTTTGAAAAAGGAGGACATCTCCTTCGTTCTAGAATGGAAAGCCTCATCCTGACAGCAGATGTGGCAGAGATGGAGGAATTGAGAGAAGGGAATGGCATTTTTACAAGTAGCAGGGTGGGATGAGGTATAGTCCAGGTAGCTGTGAGAATCAGTGGGTTTATACTAGACATCAGTAGATAAGCTGTCTCCAGAGATAGAGGCAATGAGATTGAGCTGTCAGAAATGGAACAGGTAAATTTGAGGACAGGGGGAAGTTGAAGGCAAAGTGGATGAAGTTGACGAGTGCAGCATGGGTGCAGGAAGCAGCACCAATGCAGTCGTCGATGCAGTGTAAGAAAAGTGTGGGATGGACACCAGTGTAGGCTTGGAATATAGACTGCCTGCCCATCGCCTCCCTCTGGTGCTCCTTTCCCCTTTTTCTTTCTTCCATGGCCTTCTGTCCTCTCCTGTCAGACTCCCACTTTTCCAGCCCCGTATCTTTCACCAATCAACTTCACAGCTCTTTACTTCATCCCTCCCCCTCCCAGTTTCACCTTTCACCTTGTGTTTCTCTCTTCCCTCCCCCACCATTCAGATCTACTCCTTATCTTTTTTTTTCCCCAGTCTTGCTGAATGGTCTTGGCCCAAAACGTCAACTGTACCTTTTCTATAGATGCTGCCTGGCCTGCTGATTTCCTCCAGTATTTTGTGTGTGCTGCTATGTTTAAGAGTCATTTGGATAGTCACTTAAATAGACAAAGCATTGGAGGATATGAACACACTATGTGCAAATGAGATGAATACAGGTGACAAAAAGTTAAGAACATAAGACAGAGGAGCAGAATTAGGCCATTTGGCCCATCAAGTCTATTCTGCCATTCCATCATAGCTGATTTATTAACCTTCTCATCCCCTTTCTTTTGCCTTCTCCGCATTACCTTTGACATCCTGACGAATTAAGAAACTATAAAACCCTGCTTAATATATATTCAACAGCTTGGCCTCCACAGCCTTCAGTGCCAATGAATTCCAGAGATTCACTGCCCTCTGCCTAAAGAAATTCCTCCCCATCCCTGCTCTAAATGCTTTGCCCTCTATTCTGAGGCTGTGCACTACAGTCCTAATCTCACCTACTATGGAAAACATTCTTTTTGCTCTATTTGATAGGCTTCAATGGGATAACCCCTCTTTCTTCTAAATTACAGAGTGTACAGGCACAGAGCCATTAGAAACTCCTGATATGTTTGCCGTTTCATTCCCAGAATCATGCTCGTGAATCCCCTCTGGATCCTCACCAACATCAACACATCTTTTCTTAGATAATGGGCCCAAAACTGCTCTTAATACTTCAAATGTAGTTTGACTAATGTCTTATAAAGCCTCAGCATTTCATCATTGATTTTGTATTCTAGACCTTTTGAAATGAATGCTAACATTCCACTTGCCTTCCTCACCACCAACTCAACCTGCTAGTTACCCTTTAGGGAATTCTGCACAAGGACTCCCAAGTCCTTTTGCACCTTTGATTTTTTAATTGTTTCCCCATTTAGAAATAGTCTATGCCTTTACTCTTTCTACCAAAGTGCATGACCTCACATTACCCTACACTGTATTCCATCTCAAACAACAGGAATTCTGCAGATGCTGGAAGTTCAAGCAACATACATCAAAGTTGCTGGTGAACGCAGCAGGCCAAGCAGCATCTATAGGAAGAGGTGCAGTCGACGTTTCAGGCCGAGACCCTTCGTCAGGACTAACTGAAGGAAGAGTGAGTAAGGGATTTGAAAGCTGGAGGGGGAGGGGGAGATGCAAAATGATAGGAGAAGACAGGAGGGGGAGGGATAGAGCCGAGAGCTGGACAGGTGATAGGCAAAAGGGGATACGAGAGGATCATGAGACAGGAGGTCCGGGAAGAAAGACGGGGGGGGGTGACCCAGAGGATGGGCAAGAGGTATATTCAGAGGGACAGAGGGAGAAAAAGGAGAGTGAGAGAAAGAATGTGTGCATAAAAATAAGTAACAGATGGGGTACGAGGGGGAGGTGGGGCCTTAGCGGAAGTTAGAGAGGTCGATGTTCATGCCATCAGGTTGGAGGCTACCCAGACGGAATATAAGGTGTTGTTCCTCCAACCTGAGTGTGGCTTCATCTTTACAGTAGAGGAGGCCGTGGATAGACATGTCAGAATGGGAATGGGATGTGGAATTAAAATGTGTGGCCACTGGGAGATCCTGCTTTCTCTGGCGGACAGAGCGTAGATGTTCAGCAAAGTGGTCTCCCAGTCCGCGTCGGGTCTCACCAATATATAAAAGGCCACATCGGGAGCACCGGACACAGTATATCACCCCAGTCGACTCACAGGTGAAGTGATGCCTCACCTGGAAGGACTGCTTGGGGCCCTGAATGGTGGTAAGGGAGGAAGTGTAAGGGCATGTGTAGCACTTGTTCCGCTTACACGGATAAATTCCATCTGCCACTTTTCTGCCCTTTATCCCAATCTGTCTAAGTTGTCTGCAGACTCCCTTTTTCTTAACATTACCTTTTTTTTTTATTAAGTGCAATCATGAACAATATCTAGATTAGAAATGCTGATCAAGTCAACTAGTTCCCAAAGAGAACTCTAATAGGCCAATCAGATGGTTCACTGCTGCTCAGCGATAGAAAACAGGCACAAGGGTATTCACGCCCCTGTACTCCAGAAACACACCTGAACCTGCCTTTCCACCTATCTTTGTATCATTTGTAAACTTGGCCTCAAAGCCATCAATTCCATCATCCACATCGTTAACATATAATGGGGCAGCACAGTAGTGTAGTGGTTCACATAATGCTTTATTTTACCAGCAAGCCGGATTCCATTCCCGCTACTGCCTATAAGGAGTTTGTACGTTCTCTCCAACCATGTGGGTTTCCTCCGGGTGCTCCGGTTTCCTCCCACAGTCCAAAGATGTACTGGTTGGTAGATTAATTGGTCATTTACATTGTCCTATAATTAGGCTAGGGTTAAATTGAGAGATTGCTAGGCCGTGTGATTTGATTTTCCCAAACTATCTACATAATGAAATCTCCTATGACTATCATAACATTGTCCTTATTACCTATCTTTTCTATTTCCTGTTGTACTTTATACCCCATATCCTGGCTACTGTTCAGGGGCCTGTACAGTATATAACAAGGGTCTTTTTACCCTTGTATTCCCTTAACTCTACCCACGAAGTTTCTACACCTTCTGATATATGTGACCTCTTTCTAAGGGTTTGATTTCATTTTTTACCTATCATCTACAATCTATCTATACTTTGGGTGTGACCACCTCAGTAAAAGTCTCATCTATGAGTCTTTCACTCTCCTGGATGATCCTGAGTACATCTAGCTGCAACTCCTGTTGCTTGACCTTGTCAGTCTGGAGCTGAAGTTGGGTGTACACCCTGCAGATGTAGTCATCAGTTCGTCTTACATCTCACAGGAGGAGCTTTCCACTGCTTGAACTACCATCCTACATACATTTACTATACCTCCAACTTCTCAAGTTTCACTTCTAGCCTTTGCCTGTTCTCCCTCAAGCCTGGCCACTCTAACACTGGCCCACTCCAACAATGGCAGCCCCACTTACACCTTGCTCCATTTCATTACCCCCTGCTGAGTGCATCAAACTTTGCAAGGCCTGGGCTCTTTTTAAACCTTGTGCTGCCTCACCATTAAACAATTTCTCACAGTAATTGCAACCTGCCGAAAAACGGTAGGCATGGAGATGGTGAACCAAAGAGTTTGTTTCTGTGTGTTAGCAACTCTGTGAAGGATCCTCCTTGGGATCACCATAGTGTGCATTCTTTTTCTGGAAACTGCAATTTCTTCATGCTTGGTGTCACTCCCATAAAAACATTGTTCTCATCTGGTTTTGGCTTACATTGTGGTGTCAGTGCCTGAGGGCACTTAGAACTGTCAGTCCCACCTAAACAGTTTGTCCTTGCACCTAAAATTCAGAATCAGGTTTATTATCATTGATACACTGTATATCATGAAAATGTTTTACAGCAGCAGGACAGTATAGTAGATAATAATTGCTATAATTACAGTAAGCATATCCAAAAAAAAGTGCAAAAAGAGAGCAATTAGTGAGCTAGTGTTCAATGACTCAAGGACTATTCAGAAATGTGATGGTGGAGGAAAGAAACTGTTTGTAAGACGTTGATTGAAGCTTCTGATTGACAGTGGTGGTGAGTAGGCTTGTCCTGGATGGCGGAGATCCTGCCATGTTGAGACATCGCCTTTTGAAGACAATGGGCAGGCTAATGCCCATGATGGAGCTGCCCGAGCTTATGAACCTCTGTATATTTTCCCAGTTCTCTGCATCGGTGCCTCTAATCCAGAAGTGACGCAACCAGTCAGAAGGTTCTTCATGATACATCTGTAGAAATTTGCAAGAATATTCGGTGACATACCAAATCGTCTCAAGCTCCTAATGAAATATGGCTGCTGTCATGCCTTCTTCGTAATTGCATTAATATTATCTTCAGAGCTGTTGACCTATGATTTTCCCTTTTTGGACATAAAACATAGAAATCTACAGCACGTTACAGAACCTTCGGCCCACAATGTTGTGCTGACCATGTGACCTGCTCTAGCGGCTGCCTAGAATTTCTCCACTGCATAGCCCTCTATTTTTCTAAGCTCCATGTACCTATCTAAGAGTCTCTTAAAAGACCCTATTGTATCTGCCTCTACCACCTTCACCGGCAGTGCATTCCATGCACCCACCACTCTCTGTGTGAAAAACTTACCTCTGATATCCCCCTTGTACCTACTTCCAAGCACCTTAAAACTATGCCCCCTTGAAGTCCATAATGAATTGCTTGGAATTTCTGACGTTGAGTGCAAGTTTGTCGCTGCAATGCTACTGAACCAGACAATCCGTCTCATTCCTGCAACCTTCCTCATCACCATCTCAGGTTCTGTCAACAACAGTTTGAGCTGTGCTTAGCCACACAGTAATGAGTACAGATGAAGCAGATCAGCAGGCCAATCACACATCCCTGCTTGAGGTGCAACTGTGTTGATTGTCAGCAAAAAGAGATGTTATTTCCGATCTGTCCTGACTGTGGTCTCCTGATATGGAAGTCAAAAATCTAATTGCAGAAAGAGGTGCAGAGGTCCAGGGTTTGAAGTTTGTTGATTACTAATAAGGGATGATGGTGCTGTATGCTTAGCTAAAATGAACAAGCAGTAATCTGATGTAGTTATTGCTAGAGCCCAGATGGTCCAAGGCACAATAGAGACCTAATGAGATTGCTTCTGCTGTAGATCTACTGTGGCAGTAGGCACATCACAGTCGGTTCAGTGCACAGGCAGGAATGAAGTCTAGCCATAACCAATCTGTCAAAACACTTAATCACAGTAGAGATGAGTGCTACTGGGCTGTAGTTTTTGAAGAACCTCACCCTGCTCTTCTTGGGCACCAGTATGATTTATGCCCTTTTGACGCAGGTGGCAACCTCCAACTGCAGCAATGAGAGTTTGAAGATGTCCTTAAACACACCAGCAGGTTAGTTGGCATTTGTTTTCATTACACTGACGGGTACACCATCAGGTACCTGCCACCTTCTCTCCTCAGCCTTCAACCTTGTGTTCTCTTCCTCCTCTTTCTCCTCCTTTAGTCTTAGTTGTTGCATAAAGTGGGGCTTTGTGGGTCCCTCTGGAATGATAAAGGCAAACGAGGTCTAAAGTTGCAGCTACTTAGGAGCAGTTTGAAATATTGCAAGTCTTACCTTGCCATACCTTCTCAGGTCATGGTATTTCTTGCAATACTTTTGTAGATTTTTAGGGTGTTCTACTCCATGTAGCCACTGCCTTCTAGCTTCTAACTGTAAGACTGGAAGGTTTCCTAGCCTCCTTCAAACAATACCCCTCCACGCTGCTGTGTGTCTCATCCACATGAACTTCAAAGTTGCAGATTTAAAATGGTCGACGCTCAGCTGGAGGGCCAAAGAAGCGCTATAAGGCTCAGATGAAGAATGCTTTAAGGAAGTGCAAGATCAGACCCGAGGACCTGGAGAATGTTGTTGCTGACCGTACCATTTGGCGACAGCTGTGTAGGGACGGGGTTCATATTCTGGAGATGGAAAGGTCAGCCAGAAGACAGCAGAAGAGAGCCAGGAGAAATGCAGCCATGGTTGCCACCACCACCACATATACATGTCCCACCTGCAATAGAGCTTGTGGGTCCAGGATAGGACTGAATAGTCATCAAAGATCTCACCGTTAAAGGAGTGGACGTCGTCATTGGATTTTGATGGACAATTGGAGAGGGGGGAGGGAAAGAGGGAGGAGGGAGGGGGGAGGGATAGGGAGAGAGAGAGGGAGAGAGGGAGAGGGAGGGAGAGAGAGATTGATTAAGCATTCTTGTTCACTTAAATAATTCATTACAAGTTATATGTATAAATAAGAGCATTGCATAAGTCACCACGCTACCACGTGATACGTGCATGCCTCGTTTAAAGTAAACTTGCATTTAGACTCACATTCCTGGACTCCCCTGTCTTCCTTTGAATTAGTTTAAGGTTTTGAAGTTAAGAAACATAACGGCCTTGGATCCAAAAATAATGATTGTGGCTGTGTTAAAAATGATATGACAAACAAGACAGATAATATGCTACACATGGTGACAATGCTATAGCCAACCAATAGCAACATGATTGGGTAATTCTTGTGTCAATCAAGTGTGAATATCCTCAGCATGCAAGTGACGAAAATTGCCTTAAACACCATGTTTATATATGGCTTCTCATTACACTGACTTACTTACAGCCCATGACCTTTCTGTATGTCCATATCATCGCACTAGATAAAGGAGGATTCTTCATTGCTGCTTACATAGCAGTTTTGTTCTAACAGTCAGGATTGTTAGCCTTGGGCTGAACCCCCAAACCTAGAGGACTGGTGGACCACTCTTAGTCTGGTCTCTACCCTTTGACCTATTTGTCATGGTACACCAAGAACCAAAGCATAAGGCCTCAACTCTAGCCAGCATAACTCTCCGGGTCATTGAGCACGCAAGCTTACAAACCCTATGACAAGGTTGTAGTCCTCTTGGAGGCCTCATTATACTATCCTGGGATAATTGCCTCCTTTTACTGGAGAAAGTTGTTGCAAATCAGTGTGTGTTGATCAGATTCCCAGCATTTGTACTCTCTTTTGTGTGTAATTTGTTTGCTTGCTTTTGAAGTAGACTGTTCACTGACTAAATTGACTTTATTTCCAATACTCCAGCCCACAACAGACTTCATTTCATTGGGTGACATACTATAGGGAATAAACCCTGTGTAAAAAATATGAAAACCTCTCAAAAAATTACCATGATTGAGAATTGAACTCCATAGTTTCATTGTTCTTTTCCTGGCCTCCATTATTGGGTAGGATGTCAGGAAAAGAAACCTCATCATTAACAGTCAAATGTGAAATGTCAGCCTTAAACAACCAGGGCAAGATTACTTTTCACTAACAAAATGAATCTAGAAATGCATTTCAAATTTCTACTGCACACTGAATAATAAAAAAATGGTTTGAAGCCACTTCCCAGGGGAAGGGAGGGCAGAGGTTTATGGTGAGAGGGAAAATATTTAAAGGGAACCTGAGAGGCAACTTTGTTATTCAGAGGGTTGTGTGTACAGCAAAACAAGCTGCCAGAGGAAATGGTTGAGGCAGGTGCAAAAACAATATTTATAAGGCATTTGAATAAGTACATGAATTGGAAGTTTAGAGGGATAAATTCCAGTTCAGGTATGATTGTCATTCAACCATACATGAATACCCATGAAGCAATGTTACCCTGGGACAAAGATGCACAATACAGTACCAACAGATATACACAGCGCAAAGCAGATATAGCATATATAAGATAGCAAGGCCATGTAGAATATCAATAAAGTACCGTCACACAAAAAGATATTCTAAGACCAAGAGTGCACGAATGTTGCTACAGTTTGCAGTCGAACACAATACAGCTTGCCTTCTGCCGAGCAAACAGTGGGGGGCAGCACTGACTCCAGTTTGGATACTGCGGCAGCGTGCCTCCAGTGGAGAGCACAGACTCTGCCACCCCGCTTCTGGGTGGCTTGAGGCTAGTCCTCACTACGACCGAGGCCACGCGGCACACCCGCTGTCTGCCTCTGCCGTTGGCCAATAAACCAGCGAATCAGACTAGCAGAATTTGACGTTAACGATGTCCAACACGGTCTTACGATAAGGAAAGGAACTAAGATGATCACTCACTGTTAGACAGCACCTCAAACACCTCTCCAACAAAAGCAGCAGCACAATTCTAGCCAAATCCAGCTGTTCAGCTTCTCCACCAATGAGCAACTCGCTGATGGAGTAGACCTGCTGTACTTTAAATACAATAATGTCTGTCTGTATAAAACGATAATGGCTGTATAAAACTATCAATGTCTGTCTGTATAAAACTCTCAATGTCTGCATAAAACAATAAAGTCTGTCTGGATAAAACTCTCAATGTTTGTATGAAACGATAATGTCTATCTACATAAAACAATAATGTCTGTCTATATAAAACTCTCAATGCCGATACAAAACATTAATGTCTGTCTATATAAAACCCTCAATGTCTGTCTATTTAAGACTCTTAATGTCTGTCTGTATCAGTCTCTTAATGTCTGTCTATATAAAACAATAATGTCTGCCTATATAAAACTCTTAATGTCTGTCTATTTAAAACTCGTAATATCTGTCTATATAAGACTCTTAATGTCTGTCTTTATAAAACAATAAAGTCTCTGTGTATAAAACTTTTAATGCTCTTCTACTTTGTATTTTACCTTGGACTTCTAGTCCCTGATCCTGTCAACACCACCCGCAGAGTACTGTCTCTCACTACCCCTCGTCATTTTATATACTATATCCCCTTGGAGCCCTTCACTATGACACCCTCCCTACCCCATCACAGCTGCACACATCTGGGCTGAGAGGGGACTCCAACTGCAAGCTTTGTGGTCAGCGGGGTTCACTGGCACACACAACTGTCAGTATGCAAAACACCTTTAACATAAGGTGCCACAACAAGGTCCTGCTATCCCAGCAGGAGAGGTGTAGAAAGTGACCAGCTGGCAGAGAGGCAAACAGAGCAGTCATTTTCATCGAGGAGGGCCGTGCCAGTCATACCAATAAAGCCTAAATCCAATCTGCTGCAAACTGCCTAATCAGGGTAGTTAAGGATCAGTGTGGGGAGCAAGCTGTAGTTCTCAGAGGTGGTGCAAACCACACTTCGACCAGACATCGTACTGTGTTCCACCGAAGGCAGGAAGATGATTCTGGTGGGGCTCACAGTACCATAGGAGGAAGGATGTGAGGAGACTCAGAAAAGGAAGACCCTGAAGCACCAGTCCTTAGTGCAGGAGTGCCGGGACAAAGGATGGCAGATGCGGCTGTTCCCCATGGAGATCAGCTGTAGATGATCCCTGGCAAGGTCGGCATGGAGATTGCTGTCTGCGCTGGGCCTTGATAAAAAAAGCAAGAGCCAAGCAGCTCGCAGGATGGGGGAGGAAGCAGAAAGAGCCTTGTGCTGGATATGGGGCAGGCAGGAGGAGTTGAGCTGGAAGTCAGGAGCAAATGGGCAGTGACTTGGTTACCATTGCTGACCCGCCAGCTGGAGAGTGTAGTGGGTAAGGGTCGAAACACTCTCCTGATGACATCTGCCCCTGGCCAAAGGCTATGGTTACCTCATCAGGTAACTGAAGAGAGCACCCCAGTGTATGAAGAGCTAGTAAGAGATTTGAAAGTGGGAGGGGGAGGGGGAGGGAGAGATCCAAAATGATAGGAGAAGACAGGAGGGGGAGGGATGGAGCCAAGAGCTGGACAGGTGATTGGCAAAAGGGATATGAGAGGATCATGGGACAGGAGGCCCGGGGAGAAGGAAAAGTGGGAGGGGGGGAAAAACTCAGAAGATGGGCAAGGGGTATAGTCAGAGGGACAGAGGGAGAAAAAGGAGAGAGAGAGAAAGAATGTGTGTATATAAATAAATAACGGATGGGGTACGAGGGGGAGGTGGGGCATTAGCGGAAGTTAGAGATGTCAATGTTTATGCCATCAGGTTGGAGGCTACGCAGACAGAATATAAGGTGTTGTTCCTCCAACCTGAGTGTGACTTCATCTTTAAAGTAGAGGAGGCCGTGGATAGACATATCAGAATGGGAATGGGATGTGGAATTAAAATGTGTGGCCACTGGGAGTTCCTGCTTTCTCTGGCGGACAGAGCGTAGATGTTCAGCAAAACCATCTCCCAGTCTGCATCGGGTCTCGCCAATATATAGAAGGCCACATCGGAAGCACCGGACGGAGTATATCGCCCCAGCCGAGTCACAGGTGAAGTGTCGCCTCACCTGGAAGGACTGTCTGGGGCCCTGAATGGTGGTAAGGGAGGAAGTATAAGGGCATGTGTAGCATTTGTTCTGCTTAAAAGGGTAAGTGCCAGGAAGGAGATCAGTGGGGAGGGATGGGGTGGACGAATGGACAAGGGAGTCACGTAGGGAACGATCCCTGCGGAAAGCAGAGAGAGGGGGGGATGGAAAGATGTGCTTAGTGGTGGGATCCCATTGGAGGTGGCGGAAGTTACGGAGAATAATATGTTGGACCCGGAGGCTGGTGGGGTGGTAGGTGAGGACCAGGGGAACCCTATTCTTAGAGGGCTGGCGGGAGGATGGAGTGAGAGCAGATATGCGTGAAATGGGGGAGATGCGTTTGAGAGCAGAGTTGATGGTGGAGGAAGGGAAGCCCCTTTCTTTAAAAAAGGAGGACATCTCCCTCGTCCTGGAATGAAAAGCCTCATCCTGAGAGCAGATGCGGCGGAGACGGAGGAATTGCGAGAAGGGGAAGGCATTTTTGCAAGAGACAGGGTGAGAAGAGGAATAGTCCAGATAGCTGTGAGAGTCAGTAGACTTATAGTAGACATCAGTGGATAAGCTGTCTCCAGAGATAGATACAGAAAGATCTAGAAAGGGGAGGGAGGTGTCGGAAATGGACCCGGTAAACTTGAGGGCAGGGTGAAAGTTGGAGGCAAAGTTAATGAAGTCAACGAGCTCAGCATGCGTGTAGGAAGCAATGCCAATGCAGTCGTCGATGCAGCAAAGGAAAAGTGGGGGACAGACAACAGAATAGGTTTGGAACGTATTATTCTCCGTAACTTCCGCCACCTCCAACGTGATCCCACCTCTAAGCACATCTTTCCCTCCCCCCGCCCCCCCCCCCGCTTTCCACAGGGATCGCTCCCTGCGCAACTCCCTTGTCCATTCGTCTCCCCCATCCCTTCCCACTGAACTCCTTCCTGGCACTTATCCTTGTAAGCAGAACAAGTGCTACACATGCCCTTACACTTCCTCCCTTACCACCATTCATGGCCCCAGACAGTCCTTCCAGGTGAGGCGACACTTCACCTGTGAGTCGGCTGGGGTGATGTACTGCGTCCGGTGCTCCCGATGTGGCCTTCTATATACGGGTTTCCCCCGTCATCCGAAGGTACAACGTTCCTATGAAACCCAAAAATAACCTATCAAATCATGCCAAATAACACATAAAACCTAAAATAACAGTAACATATAGCAAAAGCAGTAATGATATGATAAATACACAGCCTATATAAAGTAGAAATACTTCTCTACAACGATTGCCTGCACAGATCTCCGTAGCGAAAATCTCACGCAAGCACTCTCGGCAGAAAGTCTCACGCAAGTGCTGTAGGCATAAATGCGCTCTCCAGTAACCTTTAAACTATGAAGCTGCCAAATCTACCAAATAACACGTAAAAATACACAGCCTATATAAAGTAAAAATAATGTATGTACAGTGTAGTATCACTTATCAGAATTGGGAAGACAGCGCCGAGCACACTGATGATGGTGTGTTAGACTGAGTCATCGCAGGCTGGGTGGTGCAGTGGCCCCCACCCTCTGGGCCACCGACCCGAAACATTGCCGTGAAGAATGCAGCGGTAGCCGGGAGGCACACAGCACATCTTTAAGAAAAAAGCCAAAATAAACATGTTAATTAATTAGGTGCTGCCTGGCACGTAAATCTCAGCGCAGATCAGAGGCGATTGATGATTGCATCACCTCTGATCTGGGCCGACAATTACGTGCTAGGCGGCACCTAATTAATTAGCATGTATATTTCAGCTTTTTTCTTAAAGATATGCTGTGTGCCTCCCGGCTACCACTTCATTCTTTGTGAATCGGTACAGTATCTGTCCGGGGCCCGGGTGTTGGGGTGGTGGGACACGGGGGTGTCATTTCATCGTCGATCAGGGCAGGCAGCTCATCTTCTCCTATGACTGCCCGCCTCGATGTCGAAGGTCGAGGTTCGTCATCTGCTGTGGCTGATGTGGAAGGCTTGCTTGACCGCTGAGCCTCGCGCAGTTTTCTATCATACAGTTGTTTGTAAGCATTCAAACCATTCTGCAAATATCCCCTAAACCTACGTACCCTTTCAAAATTAAAGTCGTACCTTATCATTGCAGCGAAAATCTCACGCAGTTGCTTCACTTTCTGCATTCGGTTTCGATTGTTATCCTTTCCTCTCCCAATTGCATCAGCTCTTCATCTATCAGTTCTTGGTCATGGGATGCCAAAACCTCTTCAACATCATCTTCGTCAGCTTCCACAAGCCAAACTCACTTTGTCCTTGCTTCGTTCACCACGATCGAAACGCTTAATTACGTCTAGTTTTACGCTAAGTGTAACACCCTTACTCTTTCAGGCTTTTCCGACACCTTAGAACTCATCTTGCTAACGGCTGCTCAATGCAACGTGTTAAAACAATGCTGTTCCGAATCCTGGCAGAGCGGCTGCTTTTATCGTGCCTTTTATGCTGCCTTTTATCGCGCGCTGATTTTTTCGTGCACCGATTTTCTTGCGCTCTGATTTTTTATCGCGTGCTGCCTTTCTTCGTAACAGTGAAAACACCTTCTGAAAGCAAAAACAGGGTACTAATGTAGGTCTTTCGTAACAGTGAGATTTTGTAAAGCGAACGTTTGAAAAGCCTGGGGCACCTGTATTGGCGAGACCTGACGCAGACTGGGAGATCATTTTGCTGAACACCTACGCTCTGTCCGCCAGAGAAAGCAGGATCTCCCAGTGGCCACACATTTTAATTCCACATCCCATTCCCATTCTGATATGACTATCCACGGCCTCCTCTACTGTAAAGATGAAGCCACACTCAGGTTGGAGGAACAACATCTTATATTCTGTCTGGGTAGCCTCCAACCTGATGGCATGAACATTGACTTCTTTAACTTCCGCTAATGCCCCACCTCCCCCTCGTACCCCATCCATTATTTATTTATATACACACATTCTTTCTCTCTCTCTCCTTTTTCTCCCTCTGTCCCTCTCACCATACCCCTTGCCCATCCTCTGGGTTTTCCCCCTCCCCCTTTTCTTTCTCCCTGGGCCTCCTGTCCCATGATCCTCTCATATCCCTTTTGCCAATCACCTATCCAGCTCTTGGCTCCATCCCTTCCCCCTCCTGTCTTCTACTATCATTTTGGATCTCCCCCTCCCCCTCCCACTTTCAAATCTCTTACTAGCTCTTCCTTCAGTTAGTCCTGACGAAGGGTCTCGGCCCAAAACGTTGACTGTAACTCTTCCTAGAGATGCTGCCTGGTCTACTGCGTTCACCAGCAACTTTGATGTGTGTTGCTTGAATTTCCAGCATCTACAGAATTCCTCCTGTTTGCGTTTTTAAATTCAATTTGCCAGTGTTGATTGTCAGCAAGGAGGAGATGCTAATTCCGATCCACACAGACAGTGATTTCTCGGTAAGGAAGTTGCAGAGGTAGGTACTGGGGCCCAGGTTTTGGAGCTTGTTGATTAGAACTGAGGGTATGATTGTGTTGAACACTGACCTGTAATTTAAAAAACAGCATTTGGTTGGCACAGGTTTTCAGAGCCCTCACAACACACTGGAGGAACTCAGCAGGTCGGGCAACATCCGTGGAAACGATCAGTGAACGTTTCGGGCTGGAACCCTTTGTCAGGACTGAGAGGGAAGGGGCAGAGGCCCTCACCCTCCCCCACCTTCTTTATACGGCCTCTGCCCCTTCCCTCTGCAGTCCTGACGAAGGGTTCCGGCCCGAAACTTTGACTGATCGTTTCCACGGATGCTGCCCGACCTGCTGAGTTCCTCCAGTGAGTGTTGCTTTGAACCCAGCATCTGCAGAGTATTTTGTGTTTCAGGGCCCTATCGGCTATACCATCAGGAGGGCTTGAAGCTTCACACATCAAAGTTGCTGGTGAACGCAGCAGGCCAGGCAGCATCTCTAGGAAGAGGTACGGTCGACGTTTCAGGCCAAGACCCTTCGTCAGGTCTCGGCATGAAACGTCGACCGTACCTCTTCCTAGAGATGCTGCCTGGCCTGCTGCGTTCACCAGCAACTTTGATGTGTGTTGCTTGAATTTCCATCATCTGCAGAATTCCTCGTGTTCGGGCTTGAAGCTTGCCCAGGTTCCAGTGCTACTGAACCCCTATTAGAATGTCATCCTTTATTCAATATTGCTGTCACGGCCCGGTCCATGGACTCAGGACTCCGGGTCTTCCAGCTGTCCCTTGTTTGAGTTAATCATTGGCACCTGATTCCCACATTTGGGCTTGTAATATAAGTAGCCTTGGAACATTCTGTGGGAATTTTGACTGATGCCCTGTATAGGTCTGGAATGATATTTGTACATGGTTCTTTGCAAACTCTAATAGGATGGCAGGGAGGGAGACTGATGGTGACAGCAATAGCATGGAGTGTGAGTGGGAAGAGGTGGGGAGAGGGACTAAGAACAGGAAGATGATCCGTTGGAAGAGAAAGAAAGGAGGTGGGTCTAGTGTGGGTGGATCGGAAAGTGAGGGAAGAGAAGTTGAGGAGAAGGGCCTGAGGGCAAAATTGCTAAATGTAGTGGTAAGATTTGAGGGGAAAGGGGGAGTAAAGAAAATTGATCTGCTAAGCTAACAAAAATCATTAGAGGACAAGTAGGGGAAGTGAACCATGCGAGAATTTTAGGAGATGGAAACCTGCTCATAGGATGTAAAACTGAAGAGCAGATGGAGAAGGCAATGAAGGTGACTAATGTTGGGAAAGTCAAAGTGTCCAGGATTGTAAGAGTTGGAGCACAAAGGGTCAATGGTTGCAAGGGGGTGATATCCAGGGTTCCCCTCAATGTTAATATGAAGGACCTAGTGGAGAACTTGACGGTGAGGAATAGTTCAGTGAAGAATGTGAAAAGAATGACAAGGGGAGCAGAGAAAAGGGAGACTGAAACTGTTCTGGTAGAATTTGAGGATAAGGTGCCTCCAAAGGAGTTATATTTTGGATTTCTAAGATACGATGTAAGAGAATATATACCAAAATCTATCAGGTGTTTCAATTGCCAGGAGTTTGGAGATGTGGCTAAAGTGAGCAAAGGAAAGAGAGGATGTGCAAGGTGTGGTGGGGAACATGAATATGGAAAATGTGGAGAGGGAGTGAGACCAAAGTGCTGTATTTGTGGAGGTAACCATAGTGTAGCGTACTGGGAATGTGAAGTGTTGAAAAAAGAGGTGGAGGTTCAGCAGATAAGGGTGAAGGAAAAAGTCTCATATGCTGAGACAGTCAAGTTGGCAGGACAGAAGATGAATGAGGGAGGGTGTAGCAAAGAGCAAGTGGCAGCTAAAGAAGGGCAAGATAAGAAGAATGCATGGATAGAGAAGAAGAAATTGGTGACCTTTATAGCAGGAGTGGTAAACGCAACGTATGAGATCAAATCTAAAACTGAAAGGATCCAGATTATTGTGAAAGCTGCAGAGCACCGTTTGGGTATGATTGGATTAAAATGGGAAGAAGTAAACGATGAACTCATGGTACAGTCAAGCCAAGAGACAGTATGTGTGGGTTGATATTACTAGTAATGCTACTTCTTCAGTGGAATGCAAGAAACTTGATTGCTAATGGACAAGATATCAAGCAGTTTATAGCGAGTAGGAGAGAAAAGCCAGATGTTGTGTGTATCCAGGAGACCTGATGAAAACCTAATTTAGATTTTGTTTTATATGGTTATGAGGCAGTAAGGCGAGACAGGAGAGAGGGTGGAGGAGGAGGACGTACAACTTATGTAAAGCAAGGTATTCCTTATAGAATACTAGGTATAGGAAGTGAACAAGAGTATGTGGTAGTAAAAGTATGGGCTGAAAGGAAAGAGTTGGTGATTGTGAATTATTATAATCCATGCAAAAGATTAGAGTTAAACAAGCTTGAGGAGATAGAAGGGCAGAATAGTAGTATCGTTGTTTGGTGTGGTGATTTTAATGGACATTAAAACCCACACGGTTTGTTGCCTCCTGGGTGCCAGGGTCCGGGATATCTCTGACCGGGTGCACGACATCCTGGTACGAGAGGGAAAGCAACCAGAAGTCGTGATACATGTTGGGACCAACGACAGAGACAGGAAGAGGGATGAGGTCCTGAAATGTGAGTTTCGGGAATTAGGCAGAAGGCTGAAGAACAGGACCTCAAGGGTGGCGTTCTCAGGATTGCTGCCAGTGCTACGTGACAGTGATGGTAAGAATTGGAAGAGATGGCAGTTGAATGCGTGGCTGAGGAGTTGGTGCAGGTAGCAGGGTTTTAGATTTTTAGATCATTGGGATCTCTTCTGGGGTAGGTGGGACCTGTGCAGATTGGATGGGTTGCACCTGAACTCGAGAGGGAGCAATATCGTTGCAGGTAGGTTTGCTTGCATGGTTCGGGAGGGTTTAAACTAATTTGCGAGGGAGATGGGACCCAGAGCGATAGAGCAGTGAAAGAAGTGCATGGAGTAAAGCCAGATCTAACATACAGAGAGGCTTTGAGGAAAGAGAAGCAGAATAAATGGTGTAAAGACAGTAAGGTAGAAGGGCTGAAATATGTGTACCTCAATGCAAGAAGCATCAGGACTAAAGGTGATGAACTGAGAGCTTGGATACATACATGGAATTATGATGTAGTGGCCATTACAGAGACTTGGCTGGCACCAGGGCAGGAATGGATTCTCAATATTTCTGGATTTCAGTGCTTTAAAAGGGATAGAGAGGGCGGAAAAAGGGGAGGAGAGGTGGCATTACTGGTCAGGGATACTATTACAGCTACAGAAAGGGTGGGTCATGTAGCAGGATCCTCCTTTGAGTCAATATGGGTGGAAGTCAAGAACAGGAAGGGAGCAGTTACTCTATTGGGGGTATTCTATAGGCCCCCTGGTAGCAGCAGAGATACAGAGGAGCAGATTGGGAGGCAGATTTTGGAAAGGTGCAAAAATAACAGGTTTGTTATCATGGGTGACTTTAACTTCCCTAATATTGATTGGCACCTGATTAGTTCCAAGGGTTTAGATGGGGCATAGTTTGTTAAGTGTGTCCAGAATGGACTCCTGTCACAGTATGTGGACAGGCGACCAGGGGGAATGCCGTCCTAGATCTAGTATTAGGTAATGAACCGGGTCAGCTCACAGACCTCTCAGTGGGTGAGCATCTGGGGGACAGTGACCACCGCTCCCTGGCCTTCAGCATTATCATGGAAAAGGATAGAATCAGAGAGGACAGGAAAATTTTTAACTGGGGAAAGGCAAATTATGAGGCTAAAAGGCTAGAACTTGTGGGTGTGAATTGGGATGATGTTTTTGCAGGGAAATGCACTATGGACATGTGGTCGATGTTTAGCGATCTCTTGCAGGATGTTAGGGATAAATTTGTCCTGGTGAGGAAGATAAAGAATGGTAGGGTGAAGGAACCAGGGTGACAAGTGAGGTGGAAAATCCAGTCAGGTGGAAGAAGACAGCATACATGAGGTTTAAGAAGCAAGGATCAGATGGGTCTATTGAGGAATATAGGGAAGCAAGAAAGGAGCTTAAGAAGGGGCTGAGAAGAGCAAGAAGAGGGGCATGAGAAGGTCTTGGCAAGTAAAAGAAAACCCCAAGGCATTCTTCAATTATGTGAAGAAAAAAAGGATGACAGGAGTGAAGGTAGGACCGATTAGAGATAAAAGTGCGGAAATGTGCCTGGAGGCTGTGGAAGTGAGCGAGGTCCTCAATGAATACTTCTCTTCAGTATTCACCGATGAGAGGGAACTTGATGATGGTGAGGACAATATGAGTAAGGTTAATGTTCTGCAGCATGTTGATATTAAGGGAGAGGAGGTGTTGGAGTTGTTAAAATACATTAGGACAGATAAGTCCCCGGGGCCTGACGGGATATTCCCCAGGCTGCTCCACAAGGCAAGAGAAGAGATTGTTGAGCCTCTGGCTAGGATCTTTATGTCCTCGGTGTCCACGGGAATGGTACCGGAGGATTGGAGGGAGGCGAATGTTGTCCCCTTGTTCAAAAAAGGTAGTAGGGATAGTCCGGCTAATTATAGACCAGTGAGCCTTACGTCTGTGGTGGGAAAGTTGTTGGAAAAGATTCTTAGAGATAGGATCTATAGGCATTTAGAGAATCATGGTCTGATCAGGGACAGTCAGCATGGCTTTGTGAAGGACAGATCGTGTCTAACAAGCCTGATAGAGTTCTTTGAGGAGGTGACCAGGCATATAGATGAGGGTAGTGCACTGGATGTGATCTATATGGATTTTAGGAAGGCGTTTGACAAGGTTCCACATGGTAGGCTTATTCAGAAAGTTAGAAGGCATGGGATCCACGGAAGTTTAGCTAGGTGGATTCAGAATTGGCTTGCCTGCAGAAGGCAGAGGGTCATGGTGGAGGGAGTACATTCAGATTGGAGGATTGTGACTAGTGGTGTCCCACAAGGATCTGTTCTGGGATCTCTACTTTTCCTGATTTTTATTAACGACCTGGATGTGGGGGCAGAAGGGTGGGTTGGCAAGTTTGCAGACGACACAAAGGTTGGTGGTGTTGTAGATAGTGTAGAGGATTGTCAAAGATTGCAGAGAGACATTGATAGGATGCAGGAGTGGGCTGAGAAGTGGCAGATGAAGTTCAACCTGGAGAAGTGTGAGGTGGTACACTTTGGAAGGACAAACTCCAAGGCAGAGTACAAAGTAAATGGCAGGATACTTGGTAGTGTGGAGGAGCAGAGGGATCTCGGGTACATGTCCCTGAAAGTTGCCTCACAGGTGGATAGGGTAGTTAAGAAAGCTTATGGGGTGTTAGCTTTCATAAGTTGAGTGATAGAGTTTAAGAGTCGCGATGTAATGATGCAGCTCTATAAAACTCTGGTTACGCCACACTTGGAGAACCGTGTCCATTTCTGGTCACCTCACTATAGGAAGGATGTGGAAGCACTGGAAAGGATACAGCGGAGATTTACCAGGATGCTGCCTGGTTTAGAAAGTATGCATTATGATCAGTGATTAAGGGAGCTAGGGCTTTACTCTTTGGAGAGAAGGAGGATGAGAGGAGACATGATAGAGGTGTACAACAAAATAAGAGGAATAGATGGAGTAGATAGCCAGCGCCTCTTCCCCAGGGCACCACTGCTCAATACAAGAGGACATGTCTTTAATGTAAGGGGTGGGAGGTTCAAAGGGGATATTAGAGGAAGGTTTTTTACTCAGTGGTTGGTGCGTGGAATGCACTGCCTGAGTCAGTGGTGGAGGCAGATACACTAGTGAAGTTTAAGAGACTACTGGATAGGTATATGGAGGAATTTAAGGTGGGGCCTTATATGGGAGGCAGGGTTTGAGGGTCGGCACAACATTGTGGGCCGTAGAGCCTATACTATTCTATGTTCTATAATGTATTATGGGGGAGTGACAACAGATATCAATGGTTGGGTAATAGAGGAGTTGCTAGATGAGAAGTATTTAGTGTGCCTAAATGATGGCAGTAGTACTAGAATTGATGTTAATACAGGTGAAGAATCTGTGCTTGATTTTACATTAGTATCAAACTCCATTGCATCAGTGTGTGATTGGTTAATGTACCAAGAAGGAACTGTAGGGAATGATCATTACCCAATCTGGTGCAAGATAAATATTTCTATTTCATTGGTCACAGAGAATACAGGTGGGAAATGGATCCTTGAGAAAGCCAATTGGGAGAAATTTCTGGAAAAAAGTGATAGATATCTAAGTCAGGTCAGTAATGGAATGGACGTAGAAACACTTGACAGCATATTAAAACAAGGTATAATATCAGCTGCATTAGAATCCATTCCTAAAAGGAACGGAAGAATAAGGAAGAGAATAAAACCATGGTAGGATGATAATTGTAAGGAAGCAATGAGAAATAGAAATAAGGCATTTAAACTGGTTAAAAGAACTCACAACTTCCAACATGTGATTCAGTACAAACAAGCTTAGGCAGTAGTAAGGAGGACAATAAGACATGCTAAAACAACGCACTGGAGAAAGTATTGTGATTCAATCGGAAACACAACTCAAGTAGGAGAGGTGTGGCAATGATAAAAAGGATGGGAGGGGACAGGAGAGAGTGGAGGTACCCAGTTCTGGTTGAAGGAAATGTGACTGCAGTAGCAAATAAGGAAAAGGCAGAGTTGTTGGCAAACACTTTTGTTATGGTACATAGTTCCGATAATTTTTCTGAGAAGGGAAGAAGAGGTAGAGAGAGAACAAAAGCTGAAAATATGTAGGCTTTATGTAGGAAAACTAACCTTGAAGGTGTGCAAGATGTCCCTTTCAGCATGGGAGAATTAAGAAAAGCACTAGATAAAACAGGATAGACTGCACCAGGTTAAGATGAAATATGTTATAGTATGATAAAACACTTGAGTGAAGGAAGTGTGGAGAAACTACTGCTTCTGTATAACGAAGTCTGGGATGAAGGGAGAATACCAGGGAGCTGGAAAGAGGCAATAGTCATTCCAATAAGGAAACCTGGGAAAGATGCCAGCAGGCCGGAAAACTACGGGCCAATTGCCTTGACGTCACATGTATGTAAGCTTATGGAACGTATGATAAATGAGAGGTTAGTGTACTTCTTGGAAAGTAGAGGTATGGTGGCTATGTATCAAAGCAGGTTCAGGAAAGGAAGGAATACTATGGATCCAGTGTTGTGTCTAGAGGATGAAATAAGAAAAGCTCAAGTATGTAAAGAGACAGTGGTTGCAGTTTTTTTTGATGTTGAGAAAGCTTATGTTATGGAAAGAGGGGCTCCTAATCAAGCTACATTTAATGGGAATGGGGGGGACAATGTTCAATTGGGTTAAGGGCTTTTTAAACGGGAGAACTATTCAGGTGAAGATAGGATCAGAGCTATCAAGCCAGTATGTTGTAGAAAATGGGACACCTCAGGGGAGTGTAGTGAGTCCAACTTTATTCTCCATTTTGATAAATGATATATTCGTAAATATTCCAATGGAAGTGGGGAGGACATTGTTTGCAGATGACGGGGCTTTGTGGAGAAGAGGGACAAATATTGAACATTTAGTTATGAAAATGCAGGATGGAATTAATCAAGTTGAAGAATGGGGGCAAAGTGGGGTGTTAAATTTTCAGTGGAGAAGACAAAAGCCATGTTTTACAAGGAAAAAGTTCAGGGGACTTAATTTGATTCTGTATGGAAGTAGACTGGAGAGAGTTGAAAGTTTTCAGTTTTTGGGAGTGCTCTTTGACTTGAGATTAATATGGAGAGAACATGTTAGATATGTAGTTAGTAAATGTAAAAATGTGATAAATGTCATGAGGTGTCTTGCTGGATTGGAATGGGGTGCTGATTTTGCATCACTGAAGTATATTTATGTAGCATTGATAAGATCAAGATTAGACTACGGAAGTATTGTATACGGGTCAGCAGCAAAACCTGTGCTGGCAGAACTGGATATCGTGCAAGCTCGGGCTCTAAGAGTGTGCTTGGGAGCGGTTAGAACTTCCCCAGTGTGTGCACTCCAAGTTGAGGCAAATGAAATGCCATTGGGGCTGTGGCATAAACAGCTGGAGGCCAATTACTGGATTAATTTAAGGGGGCATGGTTTTAGCCATCCTACAAAAAGGGTGTTGCAGACATGCTGGGAGAAGGAGAGGTCACAAAAAGAAAGTTTTGGCTGGAGAGGAGAGCAAACAGCAAAAGATATGGGTGCATACAATAAAGAGTTTTCTCCAAGTGTGGCGTGGCCTGTCAGACCTTTCTGGGTATTGGAAAATCCCTCTGTAGATTTGGAATTGCTTAAGATTAAGCACAGTAATAAGACGGCTGATACACTCAGTGAATATCATAGTTACAGGGAATGTAAGTATAAAGGCATACAGATTTTTACGGATGGATCAAACGATCCAGAAACAGGTGCAACAGGGTCTGCAATTGTACCAAGTTATCGAGTGGAAATTAGCAAGAGAACACCTGATTGCTTGAGTGTATATGCAGTTGAAAGGTTTGCCATATTGTTAGCACTAGAATGGAGTGAGCAGGTTGATTGTAGTAATATTGTGATAAGTAGCGATTCTGTATCGGCCCTTGCAAGCATTAAGGTGGGTACAGCAAGAGGTCACCAGGATCTGCTTTATGAAATCCTGTTTGCAAATTCAAGACTGGCTAGACAAGGCAAAAATATCACATTCATGTGGGTTCCAGCACATTCGGGTATTATGGGAAATGAGACTGCAGATAGGCTGGCAAAAGCAGCAGTCAAAGGATCTATAGAGGTCAATATTAGACTATTAAAATCAGAGGGGAAGAGCAGAGTGTGGAGAAGGATAAATCAACAGTGGCAGCAGCATTGGGATAGAGCAATAAAAGGAAGACATTTATATTCAATTCAGAACAGAGTAGATATGGGAAGAAGTAGGGGAGTAAAGCGGAAGGAGCAAGTAATTATAAGTAGACTGAGAATTGGGCACAGCAACTTTAATGGCACTCTGGCCATCATAAATAAGCATCCAACAGGTTTTTGCGATCTACGTCAGGAGACTGAAACAGTAGAGCATATCCTTATTTCATGCCGGAAATTTGCACAGAAAAGGCAACTAATGTTACAACAATTATGCAAAATAGGACTGGTAGAGAACAGTGTTAAAGGTTTATTGGAACGTGGGGAGAGTGATTGGGGAGGAAATGGTTGTTTAGTTTTTTAAGGGCGATGGGACTGGAAAGATGGTTTTAAAGTGAATGGACAATGAAGGACAATAAATCCTGAAGATGGCAGTAATGCAACAATGTGGATGCCAACTGCCGTAAAAACTCGAAAATGAAGAAGAAGTAGTGTAGGCTGCTGGTTTGTCTTGTCAGTCCGCCTTGGAGCAATCTGCTGATGGAAGGCTGGTGAAACCATTTGTGATCTCTAGGCCTGGTTTTAGGACCACTGCTTCATGGAGCCTTGTTGCCACTTGTTGGAGTAAACTTTGTGGTATGGATTTGCCTGTTTCCCGGGCCAGCTGAGAGGCTGCCAGCCACTCTGAGCTAGGTAGGGATCTGGCTGTTTCCGTAGCCAGCTGAGGTTGCTGGCTGAACTGAGACTTGGAGCTACCCTGGAGCAGAGATGGAACTGTCTGTTGTTCTTTGGTGTTTGTCTCTTCTTGTCCTCGCCTCTGTGGGGTAAGTCAGGCCGTTCTGCTGTTGCCCCGCGGGTAGGGTGGGGGGGTGCCATGTCTAGTCTTGTCCTCGCCTCCGTGAAGTAAGTCAGGCCATCTTGCCATTGCCCTGCGGGGGGACATGTCTTGTCTTTACCTCTGTTGGGAAAGTCTGGCCGTCCTGCTGTTACCCAACAGGTGGACCTGTCCCACCTTGGTGTGGAGATGAAGTTGAGTCCCAGCTTGTTGTAGGATAAGTCCTGGCTCTATGTCTATGTTCTGTCCTGTCTCATGTTAGTGTTGTGTTAAAGATGAGTCCTGGCTTGTCGAAGGATAAGTCCCGGCCCTATGTTGATGTTCAGTTCCCAGTCTGTCTCTCAGCTCTAGCCTCCGAGTTATCAGCCTCCGCATTTCAAGACGAAGATCCCGCAACCAAGCTCCAAGAACCCAAGCCTCGAGGATCCTAAGCCAAGCTCCAAGGACCCAAGCCTCGGGGATCCCAAGCTCAAGTTCCACGAACCCAAGCCTCAAGGATCCCAAGCTGCTCCAAGAACCCAAGCCTCGAGGATTCCAAGCCAAGCTCGAGACTCAAGCCATGTCATGTCCTTGCCTGGTTCCGGGGTCCAAGCCCAAGGCAAGACCCAGGTTCTGGGTCCTTGTTCAGTCTCGGGCTCAGAGTCGAAGCCTTGTCCCCTAGTCCATGGCTCCTATTCCTGGTCCCGTTTTCCCTAGCCCAACTCTGCATTCTTGTCCCTGCTCCTTGCCTGAATCCTGTCACGTCCTTACTCTAGTCAAGTCCTGTTCCTTGTACTTCAGTGTCTGTGTCTTGCATTTGGGTCCGTTCCCAGCACCCTGTTGTGACAATTGCTATTGTTCATTTTTCTACCAAAATGCACACTCGCATTTCGCTAAATTAAACTTCACCTGCTGTGCATCTGCCCGTTCCAGAAGTCTGTTGAAATCCTGCTGAAAATGTTCATTATCCTCTTCACAGTTTACAATAGTGTATGTTATTATTTTTGCTTTTCCACCACTGGATGTCACTCAAAAAGTCTGATTAGTCAGAGGCAGTGAAGGGGTCAAGGGAAATAGTGAAGTAGAGATGGGCGTCATCTGCTTACACGTTAAACTGATGTGTTTTAAATCTACGTTGTTGACAGGCATCTATTTTATCTCATGTGTCCTATTAGCTCTGCATAAATGTTTGTTAAGAGAGAACAGAAAGCAAAGTTGGTTATTCATTTTGAGCTGTATATTGGAGTAATTATTACATTGCTTCATTAAATTTTACAAAATACTGTAGACCATTTAGTTCATTATTCCTATGCCAGCTCTTTTTATCTGTAACACAAACACCATTTTCTACATCTCCTGCAAATTGCTCTTCCCCCATGACAGGCTGTGTTTAAAAATTCTCAAGAAATCTGTTTTTGCAAGATTTATAATGATTTTATTATTTTAATATCTCAGTGAGGGAAGATTTCTCCTTTTTTTTCTATCATTGTGTCAGTGTCCACGTGGACGTGACTACTGTACCTTTCATTTCATTCTACACTACAAAGTTCTGTATTGTTTGCAGACTTTGAAATTGTGTTGCCCACTTACTTGTGCCTAAGAAAAAAAAAACAAGTCATAATCCTGACCTCAGGAGAATCTACTGCAGCTTTCTCTCACCACTCATTGGATGCTGAAAATACGAAATTGGTAGAAATAATTAGCAGATTTGGAAACAGCTATGGAAAATAAAGAATATTAAACTGAAATGGTAGCTTTGGTCAGCTTCATATTTTATTTATTTATTCATTCATTCAGAGGTACAGCCCATGCCACCCCAATGAGCCACACCACCCTACAACCAACCTATTTAATCCCAGCCTAATCATGGGACGATTTACAATGACCAAGTCACCTACCAACCAGTCTGTCTTTGGAGGGTGGGAGGAAGCAGAAGCACACAGAAAAGACACATGTAGTCACGGGGAGAATGTACAAACTCCTTACAGAAGTTGCCAAAATTGGACTCTAAATGCTAAAGTTTGAGCAGTAACATCTCAGAGGATCCATCCCAGCCCAACACATTAATGTAACCCTGAAGAAGGCATGTGAGCGATGCTACTTCATTAAGAATATGAAGGTGTTTGAAGTAGGTCACCTAAATTCTGGTTTAAGGTGGCATTGCTGAAGTTGGGTGACAGCTTGTAGGTGGTTCATAAAGCAAGAATTATGACTAAATACTTTGTTACTAACACTTCTAATGTGTTAAGTTGTGGTAAACTATCGCTGCAAACAATGAGGTGAGTGAAGATGAGGCTGACTTGAGGGTCGAGGCACTAGGGGGCGATGCAAAGGTGGAGCTTTGCATGTTCGAGGAGAGGTGGCTGGAGAGAGGTCGAGTACAGGCCGGGACATGGCTGTGGTCACGGGCTGGGTGATGCGGTCTAGGCCCAGACCACGTCGCTGCAGCAGGGCCTGGGTCCTAGTGTAGGACATGACCTGTTGTTTGGACAATATAAATGATAGACTGATACCACAGGTTGTTGGGACTGGAGGTGAGGGTCAGGCTGACTGACTGACCCAAATAGACTGATACCGCAGGGTGTTGGGACCGGGTGAGGGTCAGGCTGACTGACTGGCCCAGATAGACTGGTAACGCAGGGTGTTGGGACCGGAGGTGAGGGTCAGGCTGACTCTGCTCACTGCTTCGCGATGGTTACTCCTATCTCCATGGTGATGAGGCTGCAAGCCTGCTCCAGGCATCATATATGCAAGCTCCATAGCGATTTTCCCCTGAAGCTGCTCTGGGCTTCGTGTCTGTTGTGAGGGGGTCCTGAGTTATCCCATGAACTGCACTTTTGAAAAGAGAGAGAGAAAGGAAGAAAGAGAGAAAGAGACGAAGAATAACTTTTGGACTGTCACTTTAAGGCATTGGGAGTAACTTTTGGATTTCTGCTGAGTTGGAGACACCGAGCAGCTCGTAAGCTGCTATGGTGACTGAGGGAGGCGTTATTTGATGGACAAGCAATGTTACGATTTTTCGGCAGCGTGTTTATACTTCCCAAGGATATTTGTCTGCTAGAGCATTTCTTCTACAGACAAAGGAAGGAGGAGTTATTTGACTGACAGTTGGTACTCAGTGCAGTGAGATAAATAGGAGGTCAGATGATATAGATCTCGGGCACATTTTTTGGACACTGAATGAGCTCTGTTGTGTCCACAGAAAAAATGGGTTTTTGGAGGATTGATCAGACGGATCAATCACTCACTCTTACGGTGAAAAAAAGGATTGACTGCTGGGGAGTTGTCCATGTGTCCACCTTTGCCTGGGTTGATAGTTCCACCACAGAAAACCGGTCCCCTTTGCTGAAGTCACAGTCAGTGACTTTTGGAGGATTTCAGAGGAAAACGAGAAGATCGACGGCGTCAGCTCACCTGAAGACTCAAATCAATCCCTCTCTCTTTCTCTCTCCATCACTACTCAACTCAAAACCATGAACTGAACTGAACTTTACTCATCATCGTAAGACTGTATCTTTTTACCCCTAGACTTGGAGAAGTTTGGTTTTTCATATATATTTCCACACTTACTGATTTACTTATATATATAATCATTGCTAACCTGTTTGATTTATCTACATTTATATTACTGTATTGCGTAGATACTAATAAATGTTATTAGTTAATAGCAATACTGGACTCCAAAGTGTTTTCTATTTCTTCTGGTTCTTTATTCCCATCACAGGGTACGTGACACTATGGACTCAGTTTGGTTCTGAGTGCTGATGTTTGCTTTTATCATTTGTACAATTTTTGTATCTTTTTCTTTCTCTCTGTATTGGGCATTGGTCTTTCTTGAGTTCTTTCAGATTTCTTGCTTTGTGGCTGCCTGTAAGCAGTCAAATCTCAATGTTGTAGAGTTTATACATGCTTTGATAACAAATGTACTTTGAACTTTGAACTAAGTCAGCTAGAGATTTGTCTAGTTGTACACTGAAAAGCATTCTGACCGGATGCATCACAGCCTGTATGGATGGTCCAAGGCACATTCACAAGAAGCTGTAGTGGGTTGTAGACTCAACGAGCTCCATCACAGGCACAACCCTTCCTACCACTGAGATATCATCAAGAAGTCGTGCCTTGAAAAGGTGTCATCCATTACTAAATATCCTCACCATCTAATCCACATTTAACAATTCAAAAACAGCTTCTTCCCCTCCACCATCAGATTCATGAACCCATAAACCCACACTGTTATTTTCTTTTCAGACCATAAGGCCCATGAAGTTGTGCCAAGCCAATTATGCTCATCACCCCATATCCCTTCTGCCTAATTATTGTCCACATCACTCTATTGCCTGCATGTTCGTGTGCCTATCTACGAGCTTCTTAAAAATCTCTATGTATTCATCTCTATCACTATCTCTGGTAGTACATTCCAGACAACTCTCTCTCTCTGTAAAGATGCTTGCCCAACCTATTTTATTTGAATTTACTCCTTCAAACCTTAAATTCATGCCTCTAGTATTAGATATTTCGGCTCTGAACAAAAGATATTGGCTGTCTATTCTGTCTCTGCCTCTCATAATTTTATGATCTTCTGTGAGGTCTCCTCTCAGAGAAAATAAACTACTTTGTCCAGCCTCGGCTGGGCGATCTGGAAGACCATGTAAGGAATCTGGAGCAGGAACTGGATGACCTTCGACTCATAAGGCAGTCATAGATGAGAGCTACAGAGAGGTAGTCACACCTAGGCTGCCAGAAGCAGGTCGTTGGGTGACAGTCAGAGGGGGGAAAGCAAAGGTGAATAGACAGGTAGTGCAGAGCACCCCTGTAGACATTCCCCTGAATAATAAGTTTACCGTCCTGGATACTTTTGGTGGAGATGACCGACCGGGTGTGAGCCATGGTGGCAGGGCCTCTGGCACTGAGTCTGACCCTGTGGTGCAGAAGGATGGGATGGAGAAGAAGAGAGCTGTCGTCATTGGAGACTCTATAGTCAAGGGAGCAGACAAGAGATTTTGTGGACGTGAGAAGGACACCCTCATGGTTTGTTGCCTCCCAGGTGCCAGCCTCCGGGATGTCTCTGACCGGGTGCACGACATCCTAGTACGAGAGGGAAAGCAACCAGAAGTGGTGATACATGTTGGTACCAACGACATAGGCAGGAAGGGGGATGAGGTCCTGAAGTGTGAGTTTCAGGAACTAAACAGAAGGCTGAAGAACAGGACCTTAAAGGTGGCATTCTCAGGATTGCGGCCAGTGCTACATGATAGTGATGGTAAGAATTGGAGGAGATGGCAGTTGAATGCATGGCTGAGGAGTTGGTGCAGGGAGCAGGGTTTTAGATTTTTGGATCATTGCGATCTCTTCTGGGGAAGGTGGGACCTGTACAGATTGGATGGGTTGCACCTGAACTCAAGGGGGAGTAATATCCTTGCAGGTAGGTTTGCTAGCATGGTTCAGGAGGGTCTAAACTAATTTGCAAGGGGGATGGGACCTGGAGCAATAAAGCAGTGAAAGAAGTGCATGGAGCAAAACCAGACCTAACATACAGAGAGGCTTTGAGGAAAGAGAAGCAGAATAAACGGTGTAAAGACAGTCAGGTAGAAGGGCTGAAATGTGTGTACCTCAATGCAAGAAGCATCAGGAACAAAGGTGATGAACTGAGAGCTTGGGTACATACATGGAATTATGATGTAGTGGCCATTACAGAGTCTTGGCTGGCACCAGGGCAGGAATGGATTCTCAATATTCCTGGATTTCAGTGCTTTAAAAGGGAAAGAGAAGGCAGAAAAAGGGGAAGAGAGGTGGCATTACTGGTCAAGGGTACTACTGCAGCTATAGAAAGGGTGGGTCATGTAGCAGGATCCTCCTTTGAGTCAATATGGGTGGAAGTCAAGAACAGGAAGGGAGCAGTTACTCTATTGGGGGTATTCTATAGGCCCCCTGGTAGCAGCAGAGATACAGAGGAGCAGATTGGGAGGCAGATTTTGGAAAGGTGCAAAAATAACAGGTTTGTTATCATGGGTGACTTTAACTTCCCTAATATTGATTGGCACCTGATTAGTTCCAAGGGTTTACATGGGGCAGAGTTTGTTAATTGTGTCAGGACGGATTCCTGTCACAGTATGTGGACAGGCGACCAGGGGGAATGCCATACTAGATCTAGTATTAGGTAATGAACCGGGTCAGCTCACAGATCTCTCAGTGGGTGAGCATCTGGGGGACAGTGACCACCGCTCCCTGGCCTTTAGCACCATCATGGAAAAGGACAGAATCAGAGAGGACAGGAACATTTTTAATTGGGGAAAGGCAAATTATGAGGCTATAAGGCTAGAACTTGCGGGTGTGAATAGGGATGATGTTTTCGCAGGTAAATGTACTATGGACATGTGGTCGATGTTAAGAGATCACTTGCAGGATGTTAGGGATAAATTTGTCCTGGTGAGGAAGATAAAGAATGGTAGGGAGAAGGAACCATGGGTATCAAGTGAGGTGGAAAATCTAGTCAGGTGGAAGAAGGCAGCATACATGAGGTTTAGGAAGCAAGGATCAGATGGGTCTATTGAGGAATATAGGGAAGCAAGAAAGGAGCTTAAGAAGGGGCTGAGGAGAGCAAGAAAGGGGCATGAGAAGGCCTCGGTGAGTAGGGTAAAGGAAAACCCCAAGGCATTCTTCAATTATGTGAAGAACAAAAGGATGACAGGAGTGAAGGTAGGACTGATTAGAGATAAGTGTGGGAAGATGTGCCTGGAGGCTGTGGAAGTAAACGACGTCCTCAATGAATACTTCTCTTCAGTATTCACCAATGAGAGGGAACTTGATGACAGTGAGGACAATATGAATGAGGTTGATATTCTGGAGCATGTTGATATTAATGGAGAGGAGGTGTTGGAGCTGTTAAAATACATTAGGACGGATAAGTTCCTGGGGCTGGACGGAATATTCCCCAGGCTGCTCCACGATGTGAGGGAAGAGATTGCTGAGCCTCTGGCTAGGACCTTTATGTCCTCATTGTCCATGGGAATGGTACTGGAGGATTGGAGGGAGGCGAATGTTGTCCCCTTGTTCATGAAAGGTGGTAGGGATAGTCCAGGTATTTATAGACCAGTGCGCCATACATCTGTGGTGGGAGAGCTGTTGGGAAAGATTCTTAGAGATAGGATCTATGGGCATTTAGAGAATCATGGTCTGATATGGGACAGTCAGTATGGCTTTGTGAAGAGCAGATTGTATCTAACAAGGCTGATAGAGTTCTTTGAGGAAGTGACCAGGCATACAGATAAGGTTAGTGCAGTTGATGTGAGCTACATGGATTTTAGAAAGGCATTTGACAAGTTTCCACATGGTAGGCTTATTCAGAAAGTCAGAAGGCATGGGAGCAAAGAGAAATTTGGACAGGTGGATTCAGAATTGGCTTACCTGCAGAAGGCAGAGGGTCGTGATGGAGGGAGTACATTCGGATTGGAGGGTTGTGACTAGTGGTGTCCCACAAGGATCTGTTCTGGGACCTCTACTTCTCCTTATTTTTATTAATGACCTGGATTTTAGGGTAGAAGGGTGGGTTGGCAAGTTTGCAGACAACACAAACGTTGGTGGTGTTGTAGATAGTGTAGAGGATTGTCAAAGATTGCAGAGAGACATTGATAGGATGCAGAGGTTGGCTGAGAAGTGGCAGATGGAGTTCAACCCAGAGAAGTGTGAGGTAGTACACTTTGGAAGTACAAACTCCAAGGCAGAGTAGAAAGTAAATGGCAGGATACTTGGTCATGTGGAGGAGCAGAGGGATCTGTGGGTACACGTCCACAGATCCTTGAAAGTTGCCTTATGGTAGATAGGGTAATTTACAAAGCTATGGGGTGTTAGCTTTCATAAGTCGAGGGACAGAGTTTAAGAGTCACGAGGTAATGATGCAGCTCTATAAAACTCTGGTTAGGCAACACCTGGAGTACTGTGTCCAGTTCTGGTCACCTCACTATAGGAAGGATGTGGAAGCATTGGAAAGGATACAGAGGAGACTTTCTAGGATGTTGCCTGGTTTAGAGAGTATGCATTATGATCAGAGATTAAGGGAGCTCGGGCTTTACTCTTTGGAGAGAAGGAAGATGAGAAGAGACATTATAGAGGTGTACAAGATATTAAGAGGAATAAACAGAGTGGATAGCTGGCTCCTCTTCCCCAGGGCACCACTGCTCAATACAAGAGGACATGGCTTTAAGGTAAGGGGTGGGGCGTTCAAGGAGGATATTAGAGGAAGGTTTTTTACTCAGAGAGTGGTTGATGCGTGGAATGCACTGCCTGAGTCAGTGGTGGAGGCAGATACACTGGTGAAGTTTAAGAGACAACTAGACAGGTATATGGAGGAATTTAAGGTGGGGGGGTTATATGGGAGGCAGGGTTTGAGGGTCGGCACAACATTGTGCGCCGAAGGGCCTGTACTGAGCTGTACTATTCTATGTTCAATATGTTCTCTCTTTAGGGCCTCTAATCCAGGCAGCATCCTGGTTAGCCTCTTCTGCATAGCACCCTCATCTTTCCAGTAATAGGGTGACCATAAATGAATGAAATATTCCAGAAGCCTAGCCAGGAGTTTATTATTTCCTGACCCTTGAACTAAATACAAAATGCCATGCGCCTTTCTTCACCATCCTTCCAACTAGTGCAGTCAATCACAGTGAGATACTGAATAGACTTAGATGTTAAGACCCCCAACTTCTGGTCATTTCATTAATCATTAATATTTGCTTAACCTTTGGGTCAATTATGAACCCAAGTTACCAAAATTCAATTTACCAAATTCAGCCAATAACTTGACACCACATAATGTAACACCATATAAAAATTACAGCACGGAAACAGGCCATCTCTGCCCTTCTAGTCCATGCCGAACTCATATTCTCACCTAGTCCCACCGACCTGCACTCAGCCCATAACCCTCCATTCCTTTCCCGTCCATATATCTAACCAATTTAACTTCAAATGACAACATCGAACCTGCCTCAACTATTTCCGCTGGAAGCTCATTCCACACAGCTACCACTCTCTGAGTAAAGAAGTTCCCCCTCATGTTACACCTAAATTTTTGCCCTTTAACTCTCAACTCATGTCCTCTTGTTTGAATCTCTCCCATTCTCAATGGAAAAAGCCTATCCATGTCAACTCTATCAATCCCCCTCATAATTTTAAACACCTCTATCAAGCCCCCCCCCCAACCTTCTACGCTCCAAAGAATAAAGTCCTAATTTGTTCAACCTTTGTCTGTAACTTAGGAGATGAAACCCATGCAACATTTTAGTAAACCTCCACTGTACTCTCTCAATTTTATTGACATCTCTCCCATAATTTGGTGACCAGAACTATACACAATACTCCAAATTTGGCCCTACTGATGCCTTATACAATTTCAACATTACATCCCAACTCCTACACTCAATGCACTGATTAATAAAGGCCAGCATACCAAAAGCTTTCCTCAACACCCTATCGACATGAGATTCCACCTTCAGGAAACTATGCACCATTATTCCTAGATCCCTCTGTTCTACGGCATTCTTCAATGCCCTACAATTTACAATGTATGTCCTATTTTGATTAGTCCTACTAAAATGTAGCACCTCACATTTTTCAGCATTAAACTCCATCTGCCATCTTTCAGCCCACTCCTCTAACTGGCCTAAATCTCTCTGCAAGCGTTGAAAACCTACTTCATCATCCACAACGCCACCTATCTTAGTATCATCTACATACTTACTAATCCAATTTACCACCCCATCATCCAGATCATAAATATATATGACAAACAACATTGGACCCAGTACAGATCCCTGAGGCACACCGCTACACACCATCCGCCAATGTGACACACAGTTATCCACCACTACTCTCTGGCGTCTTCCAATTAGCCACTGCTGAATCCATTTTACTACTCCGATATTAATGCCTAATGATTGAACCTTCCTAACTAACCTTCCATGTGGAACCTTGTCAAAGGCCTTACTGAAGTCCATATAGACAACATCCCCGCTTTACCCTCATCAACTTTCTTAGAAACCTCATCAAAATATTCAATAAGATTTGTCAAACATGACCTTCCACGCACAAATCCAAGTTGACTCTTCCTAATCAGACCCTGTCTATCCAGATAATTATATATACCATCTCTAAGAATACTTTCCATCAATTTACCCACCACTGACGTCAAACTCACAAGCCGATAATTGCCAGGTTTATTCTTAAAACCCTTTTTAAACAATGGAACCATATGAGCATATACCAATCCTCCAGCACCATCCCCGTTTCTAATGACATTTGAAATATTTCTGTCAGAGTCCCTGCTATTTCCCACTAACCTCCCTCAAGGTCCTAGGGAATATCTTGTCTGGACCCGGAGACTTATCCACAATTATATTCCTTAAAAGCGCCAGTACTTCCTCTTCTTTAATTGTCATACTTTCCATAACTACCCTTCTTGTTTCCTTTACCTTACACAATTCAATTTCCTTCTCCTTAGTGAATACCGAAGAAAAGAAATTGTTCAAAATCTCCCCCATCTCTTTTGACTCCGCACATAGCCGTCCACTCTGATTCTCCAAGGGACCAATTTTATCCCTCACTATCCTTTTGCCACTAACATAACTGTAGAAACCCTTTGGAATTATTTTCACCTTACTTGCCAAAGCAGCCTCGTATCTTCTTTTAGCTTTTCTAATTTTTCTTAAGATTCTTTTTACATTCTTTATATTCCTCGAGCACCTCATTTACTCCAAGCTGCCTATATTTGCTGAAGATCCCTCTCTTTTTCCGAAACAAGTTTCCAATATCCCTTGAAAACCATGGCTCTCTCAAACTTTTAAACTTTCCCTTCAACCTAACAGGAACATAAAGATCCTGTACCCTAAAATTTCACCTTTAAATGACCTCCATTTCTCTATTACATCCTTCCCATTAAACAAATTGTCCCAATCCACTCCTTCTAAATCCTTTTGCATCTCCTCAAAGTTAGCCTTTCTCCAATCAAAAATCTCAATCCTAGGTCCAGTCTTATCCTTCTCCATAATTACGGTGAAACTAATGGTATTGTGACCACTGGACCCGAAGTGCTCCCCAACACATACCTCCGTCACCTGACCTATCTCATTCCCTAACAGGAGATCCAACAGTGCCCCTTCTCTGGTTGGTACCTCTATGTATTGCTCCAAAAAACTATCTTGCACACATTTGACAAACTCCAAACCATCCAGCCCTTTTACGGCTTCCCAGTCTATGTGTGGAAAATTAGAATCTCCCACAATCACAACCTTGAGCTTACTACAAATATCCACTATCTCCTTACAAATTTGCTCCTCCAGTTCTCGATCCCCATTAGGTGGTCTATAATACACCCCTATAAGCATCACAAGACCTTTCCTATTCCTCAATTCCACCCAAATAGCCTCCCTAGACGAGTCCACTAATCTATCCTGCCAGAGCACCGCTGTTATATTTTCTCTGACAAGCAATGCAACACCTCCCCCTCTTGCCCCTCCTATTGTATCACACCTGAAGCAACAAAATCCTGGAATATTTAGTTGCCAATCACACCCCTCCTGCAACTACGTTTCACTAATAGCTACAACATCATATTTTCAGGTTTCAATCCACGCGCTAAGCTCATCCACCTTTCTTACAATGCTTCTAGCATTAAAATAAATGCATTTAAGAAACTCCCCACCTCCCACTCTCTGTTTATTCTTAATGGAGCAAACAACTTTGTTATCTTTTTCTTCCTTTTCCCCTACATCTTTGGTATGATTGCTCCTGATCTCTGTCCCCTGCCTATCCTCCCTCACTCACCACCTACCTGACTTATCCATTTGTGAACCAACCTCCCCTCTCCTAGTCTCCTTAATTTGATTCCCTCCCCCCAACCATTCTAGTTTAAAGTCATCTCAGTAGCCCTCGCAAATCTCCCCTCCAGGACATTGGTCCCCCTAGGATTCAAGTGTAACCCGTCCTTTTTGTACAGGTCACGCCTGCGCCAATAGAGGTCCCAATGATCCAAAAACTTGAATCCCTACCCCCTGCTCCAATCCCTCAGCCACGCATTTATTCTACATCTCATCGCATTCCTACTCTCACTGTCGCGTGGCACAGGCAGTAATCCCGAGATTACTACCTTTGCGGTCCTTTTTCTCAACTCCCTTCCTAACTCCCTATATTCTCCTTTCAGGACCTCATCCCTTTTCCTACCTATGTCATTGGTACCTATATGTACCACGACCTCTGGCTCCTCACCCTCCCACTTCAGGATCTCTTGGACATGATCAGAAACATCCCGGACCCTGGCACCAGGGAGGCAATCTACCATCCGGGTCTCTGGACTGCGTCCACAGAATCGCCTATCTGACCTCCTAACTATCGAGTCCTCTATTACTACTGCCCTCCTCTTCCGTTCCCTACCCTTCTTAGCTATAGGGCCGGACTCTGTGCTGGAGGCACGGGCAGTGTTGCTTCCCCTAGGTATGCTGTCCCCTCCAACAGTACTCAAACAGGAGTACTTATTGTCAAGGGGCACAGCCACTGGGGTACCCTCGATTACCTGATTCTTCCTATTCCCCCTCCTAACTGTGACCCACTTGTCTGCCTCCCGTGGCCGTGGCGTGACCAACTGCCTGTAACTCCTGTCTATCAACTTCTCACTCTCCCTGACAAGACGGAGGTCATCGAGCTGCAGCTCCAGTTCCCTAACGCTGTCACTTAGTAGCTGCATCTCGGCGCACCTGGTGCAGATGTGGATGTCTGGAAGGTTGGGAGACTCCACTACCTCCCACATCCGGCACTGAGAACAACAAGATGCCCTCACACTCATAATTCCCCCTCTCCTCAAATAACAACAAAAAGTGAATACCAAACCTTCCTCATCTCGCCCGTTTCCGCCTAAGCCCGTTGAGCCAAAACCCTTAAGCCTTCACTCTGCTCCCGGCTCACTCCGCAGCCCGCAAACGACGCTGCCCGCTGTATAAGGCTGTGTTCCTTTTAAATCTTCTGCACTTCACTCCCAGACGTCACATGCCTGCACAGTCCCGCCTCTCTCAACGCCGATGAAAAAATCCGAAAAACACAAAAAAGGCTTCCTCCGCACTCCCGCTCCGATTCTCAGAACTCCTTCTCTGAATTAAACCCGAATCACACGTAGTCAAATGTCTGTTTTCAGTCATTCCTCTCCATTATTTCATCAAATAAGTCAAATCAGATGAATTTTCCTGTTTACATTTATTAACTAAAATATTTACAAGTACAAATTAATTTAACTTCCATGGACAGTCCCAACCCC
Organism: Mobula hypostoma; assembly: GCF_963921235.1. Lineage (NCBI taxonomy): Eukaryota > Metazoa > Chordata > Chondrichthyes > Myliobatiformes > Myliobatidae > Mobula > Mobula hypostoma. The sequence goes on along the minus strand of NC_086099.1, from coordinate 109,916,202 downwards.
AGCTGCGATAGGAGCAGGGTTGGGCATGGAGCTAGCAATCCTGTCTCATAAAAACCCAGTGCTGCAGAAACACCAACAGAAGATCCAAAGGCTGCATCCATAGAAGAGGAAGGATCTAGAAGGTGGCCTACACCTCGGGACACCTTGAAAGAATGGCGCAGGATGGAGGACTCTGGTGAGCTGTCTCAGTGGTCTATGGGTTATGGGTTTCAGAAGAAGATGACAAATTCATTTTATACATGACAATATTTATTGGTAAATTGTCCACATTGCTGCTACCTGAATCACTTACAATGACCAAGACAATTCTCCAGTTATATAGCACATCCAAGGAGGTTTGAAAGAGAGTGCTCATAGGACCTCCTTTTCATCTCAGTTGCAGAATGGTTAATGTCAACCCATTCACCACCATGCCTTATTTGTATTCTTGTCTGATCCTCTGCCATGTTATTGATTTCACTTTTGTGGGGAGAGGTGTAAAAATACAGATCTCCTATTTATGCATTCTGCCTATACCAAAAGTTTCTTATTGGGCAGACCATTCCTGAAACTACTGTGATTCTGTTATAATGTGTTCTTTCTTAAATAATCCACTTCCTTTTCTCTCTTGATATCTTTTTTCAATTTCCTCCAGCTGTCTTTTTGTTCCACTTGTTTTCCTGCTTTACTGTTTATCTGACATTTCTCAAAGGCTTCATTAATCTGCTTTATCAACATCATCATCCAAAGAGTTTGCATATCTTTTTGCTTCATCCTACAATGGAATATGTTTGCTTAAACTGCCCTGAAGTGGTTGCTCATCAGCTCCATTGATGAATCTTTGTTTTTTTCTACATGTCTATCCAAACCCTGCTCAAATCTTGACATTGATTCCCTTCCAACTGGAGACTTTTGTCAATGCTCCTGCACATTTATACGTAATTATTTTGCAGTCATTCAACAGACCCTGCTTCAATAGACTCAACACTCCCTTATTCCTTGTTGAGTATATTGATTAAAAAGTTCTCCCTTTCAGATTTCAGAAATTCTGCACCTACTTTGGTCATTACTCAGATTTTCCCGGTTTGCTTTAGAATAGTTGATAATAGAATGTTGTTTTACTCTCAACTTTCCCTGAAACTTGCCTACAAATGTACTGCTTCACCTTCTTCCTACAATAGTCTTGGGACGGGATGTCTATACTAAAGACCTAGCATCATCATTGTGTCATTATTTACCTTTAATTAAGTAGATTAAGCCATTGATCCTACTCGTACATAGATACTATAATATCAGGGTAGACTGTGGTAGTTGCTTCCTCCATGCCAGCCCATTTTCTGAGTGACTTCTGTATCTGTACTAGTCCACTGTAATACAAGTACTCGAAAAGCACAGTTAACCCTTCAGATTTACACCAGCCACTTTAGCCACATTGGATTGCTAGCTGAAATCCTATTCATTTGAAATGATCTGCATTAAAAAAAATATTGTCAGTTCATGTTTCGTATTAATTTTTTCTCCATTGCATCATATGTTTATGTTATTAATGAATCTGTAGTAGATGATAATGCCTTTATTTTCATTTTTGTACCGTAGAAGTCGATCTGGGACCTCAGGCAAACAGCCAGAACTTGATCACTCTGCACCATCTTGAAGAAGAGCTACAAAGTGGAGGTCTCATGCACAATGAATCCCTTAGAAAGTGCAGTAGGGATTAGTATAAGGGTCACGTTGAAAGTGGTCTGGTATAGCCACACAATAAGAAAGTGGCTGATGCAATCGAAAGGTTAAATCAGAATGTTAGCCTCACAATGGTATCAATAAGGAATTTAAGCTCTTTTCATCCCCACCATGGATCGAATGTGAACATTGGATTAAGCATGATCCAGCCAATTACCTTTGATCAATACAGTCAACTGTTACAGTCCTTCAATTTCCCAACCCCATACCTCATCCTATCTTTTTCTATACTTGTAAATCTATGGGACTGAATTTCCACAAAGGTAAAAGCACAGAAAATACTGTATTGTGAGTTTAAACCAAATTAACAAAGGACAAGTATCTATACTAACGAGTCTTTAACACATTTTCCACCGAAAAAAAATTAACTGACACTGCGGATCTGAAAAAGAGCCAATTTAGGCTCTACTTTCTTTTATTAACTCAATACTTCTTCCAATTAAGATGGCAGAGTAATTTTTTTTCTACAGTGCTTTAAGTGTTAAAATTCACTTCTGCCCAAGGAATTCTTTCATTTAATCCATTTAACATTTTAATTTCTCTCCTTGTAACAGCTCTTTTAGGTGAAATATGATAGCAGAATATAGTATTAATGGTAAGACTCTTGGCAGTGTGGAGGATCCAAGTCCATAGGACACTCAAAGCAGCTGCGCAGGTGGACTCTGTGGTTAAGAAGGTGTACGGTGTATTGGCCTTCATCAATCGTGGAATTGAATTTAGGAGCCGAGAGGTAATATTGCAGCTATATAGGACACTCGTCAGACCCCACTTGGAGTACTGTGCTCAGTTCCGGTCACCTCAATACAGGAAGGATGTGGAAGCCATAGAAAAGGTGCGGAAGACATAGGAAGGGAGCAGAGGAGATTTACAAGGATGTTGCCTGGATTGGGGAAACATGCCGTATGAGAATAGGTTGACTGAACTCGGCCTTTTCTCCTTGGAGCGACGGAGGATGAGAGGTGACCTGACAGAGGTGTACAAGATGATGAGATGCATTGATCGTGTGGATATTCAGAGGTTTTTTCCCAGGGCTGAAATGGTTGCCCAAGAGGACACAGGTTTGAGGTGCTGGGGAGTAGGTACAGAGGAGATGTCAGGGGTAAGTTTTTTTACTCAGAGAATGGTGAGTGCATGGAATGGGCTGCTGGCAACAGTGGTGGAGGCGGATACGAAAGGGTCTTTTAAGAGATTTTTGGATAGGTACATGGAGCTTAGAAAAATAGAGGGTTGTAGGTAAGCCTAGTAGTTTATAACGTAGGGACATGTTCAGCACAACTTTGTGGGTCGAAGGGCCTGTATTGTGCTGTAGGTTTTCTATGTTTCTATGTTTGTTTTCCCCTGGATCACATTGCTGTGTGTAATTCTAATTGTAATGTCATTTTTTCCCCTTGTTGGTGAGGTCTGAAATTCCCAGTGGCAGCTTCCTGGAAATCAAATTTGGAATCCTAAGCATGCAAAGACTCTGCATGTCTCAGTGCTACTCTAATTAATGTGTTGAATCAGACTGGCTGGACAAGTGGAAAGCAGCAATTTGGAATACTAGTTGAAATATTCAGTAGTTGTGTGCTAAACTAGAAAATTAATTATGTAGATTTGCCCCAGTATATAATTGTTATTAGATATTCTATGACTTTTGTTGATAATAAACTGACAATTCTGTTTAGTATATAATAAAAACAATTGTTGAATTTACTCTCAGTCTCAGTGACCATGCAACACAAATAAACCTAATTGCATTAAAGTAATAGGCATCCTTTCAATCTCTGTGCTTGAAGCCTGGTAAATAATTGATTGCAAACTGCAGACCGTACTCCTTAGAGCTGTCCTGTTTAGTTTAATGTTGTTGTGCGATTGGTAATGGTCCTGTTATATCATTTTGCAGTCTGCATGTGAATGAAACCTTCAGTGTGTATATTAACAGCCTCTGAGACTATTCATTTCATTCCCTGACATAGCTATTCTCTGTCTGGAATAGTTAACAAAATTAGGTTTTGATCTGTTTCCCATAGCGTCAAGTCACAAACAAGAATGGACTCAGTAATTACGAAATAAAACAATTGCAGAGGTTCGTGGAATTGTGCTTTGCAAAAAAACAGCTCCTTTTGGTTGTGATCTCTGGGTGAGGCAGCATCAGTAAAAGCAAAATGACATGTGATTTTCAAAATGGCCTTAACATTGATTACCAGCATTCAGTCAGAAATGGGCTCAAGGCTCATTATCACTGAAAATCTGACGTCCAATGAATGGTTAAACCTTCAATTGTTGTCATCTAAAGTAGGGAGGAGACCTCTGGAAATGGTACCCACTCAATATTCCTGTGTTGTCTACCAGTTGAAAGTGTTGTGTAAAGAGCGAGTCACCCGGAGGTACTCACAGAATTGAAGTCTATTAGGAAATATACAAATTTATACTGGAGTTTTCAGCATGGCAACTGCAGCAATGTTGTTTCAGCCCAGTGACAGGAGGATATTTCATGATTAGAAACAGAAGGAGGGCTCCAGTCTTGTGCTCTGATTAAAAAAAACAGCTGCAGTGGGGAAGGAATGTGCTCTGAGTGGGTGTCAGGTGAAAAGAGGGAATAACTATGGTGTTGTAATACATCATTTCGATAAGAAAACACATGAAAAATTATTGCTGCCTGGCTAAGGTTATAGAATTTTGTTGTGTCCTTGGAAAATTCTTTCAGGTTTAACATTCTTTACTAACTCTTCCAAGCTTATTTGCTGTCTTTCATTTGAAAAATAAAGGACATTATTCCAGACTTTGAGTGGATCTTCCAATAAGCCATTACATAAATAGGTGATGTAGCAGTAGCTGCTTGCCAAGATGACATTGAGCTCATCATGGATCCATTAGCAGCCAATTGCAAGTACCTCTGTCTATTGTTCTTGCCTGTCTATTGTACTGCTGCTCTTTTGATTTCCATTTTTGAGTATCTTCATTTTTATAGATGAAGGCTGCATAATTGAAGCTTAAACACTTCAGTACTATCTGAGCTGCTGATTGACAGTGTTGACAGCTGCCCAGTGAAGTGCAGAGAACCAGCAGCAAGCTGCCATGTGCACTGCTTCTTCACTGACCTGCCTTCCATCATAGAGGTCAAAACTGCAGATGCTTGCTGACGATCACCTAATGATCATTCTCATTTGCAAATCCTTAGTACTCCACACCCGAATGTAGGAAGCTTTAAGCAAGGGCTCAGAAATGGCAAGAGTGTAACTTGCCAGGATGCTCAGACAGATTCTCTCAAACTAACAACATCCACCATCAAGAAAGGATAAGGCAGCAGATGAATGGAACCACTTCCAACTGCATGTTTCCACATGGACACTCTTCAATAAGGACGCTGCGAACAAATTGGATGTAAGGTTAGGTGCAAATGATCTCCTCCTTTACTTTGAGATTGCAGGGGTATGTCGCAACTGCAGGGCCACATTCAATTTGTACCTTAATCTTCAGCTGGTGTATGTAGCTTGTCATTTATTTGAACAGGGCTGCTGATCTTTCAGCTGTTTGCAAAAGCCTCTGATCATCAGGGACATTTCATAATAGTGAAGAGGCTTTTTGATGGAACAAGTTATTTGAGTGTTTTTGTTCTGGCTACCTGCAAACTTGCTAGTGCTGACAGACCGCTGCCCCTCTTGCAAGGGTGGTTATGGAAACATTAACAGAGCTTTGCAAATTGCACGGCTGGCATTAGCATAGAGTGGAGAAGGTGCATGAGCAATGGAGCTGGATGAGCGCAATCCAACTCAATATTTACGAAAGGTAACCGAGATGAGGAAATGAACACAGGAGTAATGGCTAATAGTTGCAATGCATACAGCACTTTAATGTTCTGTGACTTCAGTAGAACTAAAGGTGCATGTGATTATCATGCTTGTGCCTATGCTCATTCATGTGTCGTAGCACTAAAAACCAAAGTGGATATTTTTGGTCTTAGTGTCCTCAATTTGATTTCAGGATCTGGTGATGCCAGCAATGCTAGCATTTATTAACCATTTCTAAATGTCCTTGAGAATGTGATGAAAAGTCTCCCTCCAAAACTACTGAACTTCTTCTGGTGTTTGGAAACTCTGAAGTTTGACCCAGGATTGATGCTGGAATATTTCCAAGTCAGGATGACATGTGACTTATGGAATTGGAAGTGGTTCCATTCATCTACTGCCTTATCCTTCTTGATGATGGATGTTGTTAGTTTGAGAGGATCTATCTTTGAGCATCCTGCCAAGTAACTATAATGCATTTTGGCTAGAACATCCTTCGGTTACATACTTGCCATTTCATAGCCCTGGCTTTCATGTTGCTTAGGTCTTCCTATGTACAGGTGTAGACTACTTCATTTACTGAGACTTTGCAAATGGGACTAAACATTGTACATTCACCATCAAACATCTACACTTCTGACCTTATAATGGAAGAAGGGTCATTGATGAACTTAGAACTCTGTCCTGGCAAAGTCCTCCTAGGCCTTGGGGTAATTGACAAACCCCCTTTGTGTGAGGAAGGATCATTTCCCCTTTTGATGCTGATTAGCTGTTATTAGATTGTCTTGATGTAACACTTGATCAAATGCTGACTTGGTATCAAAGGCAGACAGATTCACTTCACAGAATACACACACAGTGCTGGCGGAACTCAGCAGGTCAGGCAGCATCTATAGAGAGGAATAACCATTTCTGTGGATGATTGGGGGCAGATTTTACAATTAGTTAATACTTCCTCTATTTGTGCTAAACATTCCCTAATTCAATTTAAAGTGGTTCATAGAGCACATATGTCCAAAGATAAGTTAGCGCGTTTTTACTCGCATATTAATCCTTTCTGTGATAGATGTTCGGGGCAGATAGCCTCTTTAACTCATATGTTTTGGTCTTGCCCTACTTTGGAAACTTTTTGGAGAGATATTTTCAATATTATTTCTAAGGTATTAAATATAGATATCTCTCCTCACCCTATTACTGCTATCTTTGGACTACCTAAAATTTCTAGTAATCTTTCCCCTTCAGCCCGTAGAATGATTGCATTTCTTACTTTAATGGCGAAAAGATGTATTTTACAACATTGGAAAGAGCTTAATGCTCCAACTACCTTTTTTTGGTTTTCTCAGACGATTTTATGTTTGAATTTGGAGAAAATTAGAAGTAACCTTTATGATTCTTCATTTAAATTTGAACAGATTTGGGGACCTTTTATTCGATATTTTCATTTAATGTAATATTTACCCTTCTTGTTTTTTTTTCACTGTTTTAATGGAGGTCGGGATTGAGGACGTGATTTTAAGTTTAACTCTGTTTGGTTTCAAGTTAGCCCATTGCTTTGCCTTGCTTTTAGTTAGTTGCACGGTGGGTTTTTTTGGGGGTTTTTTTTTTTCTTTTTTTCTATTGATATATATAAAATTTAGTATACTATTATGTTATCTTGGTTTCTTATGCTTAAATTACATTGTAGTATTTTCTTTTTGGTATTGTTATCTTTTGGAATTTTATTATACTTTAACATTGTATTAATGTTTATATGGCTTACCTTTTTTGTATACTTACTCAATAAAAAGATTTAAAAAGAAAGAAAGAGAGAGGAATAAACAGTCAATATTTCGGGGCAAGACCCTTGATCAAGACAAGGGAGGAAGGGAGCAGAAGCCAGAATGTGGAAGTGGGGGAGAGGCAGGAGTACAGCTGGCATGTGATAGGTGAAAATAGGTGAGGGGGAAGGTGGGGGAATAGGGAAGGAGAAAGAAGTAAGAAGCTGGGAGGTGATAGGTGGAAGAAGTAAAGGCTAAAGAAGATAGAATCTGAAAGGAGGGGATAGTGGTCCATGGGAGAAAGGAAATGAAGAGGTTTACTAGAGGCATGTGTGGAGAAGAGAAGGGCGAGGGGAGCCACAATGGGGAATGGAGTAAGGGAGCAGGGAAGGGGTAGGAGAAGAAATTACCAGAAGATTGGAGAATAGATGTTCATGTCATCAGGTTAGAAGCTACGCAGGTGGAATATAAGGTGTTGCTCCTCCAAGCTGAGTGCGGCTGAATTGTGGCCATAGAGGAGGTTGTGGACTGACTTGTAATCAGAATGTGAAGTCAAATTGAAATGGTAGCCACCAGGAAATCCCACCTGTGCAGTTGAAGCAAAGGATTCATCTCACTGATGGAATTAAACAATCTTCCTCACTTTAGGAACATGGATGTGATGAGATCTAGTGTTAGATAGTCCTGGTGAAAGTTAGTGAATACAACAATCATCTGTGTTACACTTCCATCAAGATGGTGGCACATTCAGATGCAGTGGTCTCTCGGGGGCCAACCAAAGGTACTTTTTTCTTTTTAAATGTTTTTCCTTACGATCGCAAGAGAATGCTGGACTCCAAGAACTTCAGGTACTGCAGGTCTAGCTCATCAGCGAGTTGTTCATTGGCAGAGGAGCTGTACTTGGTGCAAATCGTGTTTCTGCCTGCTATAGCAAGACATCAAAGGCATCAGAGTTGATGCGTGAAGGTAGTGTGCAGTGTAACTTCAATTGATTGTCTTGGATGTTGCTATTACGAGAGCAATTCTCTACCGGACCTTGATATTGTAAGATACTGCAGGCCTGTTTCTCTTGTTTGACGGAATGACAGATGGCAGGGGAGCTGTGTGATCTCAGTTGTAGTGAGAATTAGACCTCAAGCCATGGGCTTGCCTGCTGCTGCAGTCAGGGTGAGGAGACGCTGGAGGCAGTGTAGTGTGGCGTCCATGCTTGGGTTGGGGGCTGGCATCTCCTATCACTACTGCCCTCAATAGAATGATAAGCTAGATTTCATGCTTGTGTTCGTCTACAGACTGCTGGGAACTGCACCATCAATTTGCGGGACAAGGCACTCAGGGACTGTATATACATATTTTCGTATGACTGTATGTGTACTCGCTTTCTTGTATATTTTATACCTTGGCTCCAGAGGAACACTGTTTCATTTGGTTATATTCATGTACATTTGAATGAAAACTAAATTTGAATTTGATTTGATTGATGTAGCAGATTTTGAGTGGAATATTGGATAAGAAGACTCACAATGCTGCACAAGCTCTGATTATAACTTCTGAGGAATTCATTCCATACCATTTTAGGAAAAATTAAGATATGGTTATGTAAAGAATATTGGACCTGCAATATTGAGGCTTTGTGCAGAAAATAATGGCAATTTTGCATGTAGCTTTAAGCATTTCACTTCATAAATCCAAGAAAACCGAAGAATTTCTCCACCTGTATGAATGAGCGAATCCCAAACTTGTTGGCAGCTGAATACAAGTGATTCTGGATGGCATTTCTCAGGAGATCATGAAGACCAGCAACAAACTAAGGCAATTCCTGAGTACTTCTTCTTTTATAAAAAAAAAGCTTCCCTTGCATGAATACTAACAGGACACTTAAAATATCATCAACATCTGGTAAATAATCAGACTGAAGTCCCATTATCATAACTGTTGTTTGAGCCCTCTGTGACAAAAGAGCAAGTTATCAGAAGATTGATGCCGATAAGAGAGACAATGGGGATACATTCAAAATGCTAATATGAGTGACGAGAGAGATTAACGAAAAGAGACGCAATTCCGAGTATTGTCAGACCAGTTGCTTTGAACCTGAACTGTTTGACGTTTGATGGACGGGCGATACCCCAGCAGGGGGATAAAAGGAACAGGTTCGCTAAGGCAAGACAGACACCACGACACCACGAGATAACAAGACCCTGGAAGTGCGGTGTGCCCCCCCACAAGTTGGTGGGAGTTTTGGAGGTCTGATCGCAGGACCAACCATAGACGTACAGGGTGAAAAGGTACGATCGGCGGGAACCTGGTGGGTGTGTCCGCCCTTGCCTGGGTGCCGGGTTCACCGCAGAAGAACGATCGTATCCGGAATGGAGGGGCCACAGTCGGTGACCTCAGAAGACATTACAAAGGGCTCGCCCGAAAGCTAACTGCGAGGAATATCGAAGGTCTGTTTGAATCCGATTGCAATATCATCATTCTTTTTTTTCTTCGTCCTCGTCCTTGTCCTCGTCCTCCTCTACGCGCCCCCCCCCCCGGCACAACAGCGATTACTGCGAACTATACTAAGCTGAACTGAACTCTGCGTCACTTGAGATTGATCATTTTACCCCTAGACTGCGATAGAGCTTGATTGATTCCTATTATTCTAGTTCTGTGTACATGTGTGTTTTACCATTGCTAACCTGTTGCATTTATATCCTTACGATTAGAGTACTGTGTTACTTATTTCTTTAATAAAACTTCCTTAGTTCCAGTAATCCAGACTCCAACTAAGTGGTCCATTTCTGCTGGTTTGGCAACCCAGTTACGGAGTACGTAACACCTCTTTCAGAACTGAGCCTCCGGCAGATGCAGCAGAGTCCCACCACACATCAGATTCGCCCGCAGATGGTACTGATATGGGTGCTAACACATATGAAGAATGCATTTTCTGAAGAAAAATTATTATTTAACATATATTTTAGCATTTAATTTAAGCTCACAAATATTTTGTGTGATGCCACTGAGGCTCATTTTGCTCAAACATAGATAGACACCAAAAGCTATATAGGACAGAAAATGTTCCCCATACAATGTGCAAAATTTAATATAAATGCAAAGTCTGCTCCTAGCACATTAAATCTTGCTTTTTTTTTTGACATGATTTTGTCTGTAAGGCCTGCCTGAAGCCAATTAGCAGTTGATGTGACAGTTCCTGAGTTTGGTTTAAACCATTTGTAGCTTTGCTTCCTGCTGAGTTTTGAGTTCATTCACATTCCTTTGAGCTTAACTCAGCCCATTGACAATGATTTTCAAAAGCCATTTTCCATCAGACTTCACAGTTTTGCATTCAGCAGTTTGTGCCTGACTAAGCCCTGTAATGTATTTAATATTTTGGTAATATTGTAAATATATTGTCAGATGAAGCACTCTGTTGTTTACATAATGCATTTTGGGTTATATGTATGAGTATTTAAACAGCATATGTCATGACGCTACCACGTGATCAGTGCATGCCTCACTGAAAGTAAAAACAAACTAAGACCTGTTCTCCCGGGCCTGCATCTTTTTCCTTTCAATTAGTTTCTACTTTAGAGTTATAAAACATAACAGTTGCAATGAGTAAGTTTTAAACAAACACCTACCTGATGACTACCTACCTGTTGAAGTGCAGCGTGCTTTCTTCACAAGAGAGAACGGTTCAGTTTTTTAAAAAGGTAGGAAGTGGACGAGTTCAGAGGTTTATAAACAGTGAGTTCCAGATGATAATAATCATAAATAAAAAGGGCAGATATAACTGGCCACATCAGAAAGATAGCTATATTCGATTGCTTGATAAATAACTGGAATACGTATAATGAGCTGATTGAGTGGCATTTTAAAACAAATGAAATAAGCAAAGAGAAACAAATGCTAGTTTTACTGAGTGTATTGGGTTTAAAAGCATATAGTTGCTTAGAAATTTAACTGCTCTAACCAAACCAGCCAAAATGAGCTTTTTTGTATTATGAAAGTAATACAGGAAAACTTAGAACCAAAGCCATTGTTGATTGCAGAATGCTTTAGGTTTCATAAGCAGAATCGAAATGAAGGGGAGTCAATTTCTGCCAACGTGGTTGAATTGAAGAAATTGTCTTAGCATTTTCAGTTCAGGGATAGACTTAATGATGCACTGAGAGATCCTTTAGTTTGTGGAATCTTACAAGAAAGCATTCAAAAATGACTCCAAACTGAAACACAACTTACATTTAAAAGAGCAGTTGAAATAGCTGTATCAGTGGATAGGGCAGAGATACATTTGTGTTGCAGTCAGGAATGAAAGTGAGTGAGCAAAATTGCAGACTGGAGGCCTGCCTGGCTGAACAAATTGTGTTACTGTTGTCGCAGGGGCTCACTGCAACAGACCCAATGCAGATTTAAAGGCAAAACTTGCAGAAAATGCAACAAAATAGGACACATACAAAAAGCATGTTGGCAGACAAAAATAAATGGAAGAGAAAAAGATTAAAAAGTCAAGTTGAAGTTAAAAAAAGATCACGAATGCTGCTGTTCATAATAAAAATCTAATAATGATGAGAGTGACACAAGATTGAGTAGCCTTAAGACTTATAATGTGAAAACTAACAAAAGACGAGTAATATGGATCACACTAGAAGTGGAGAGCAAATGAATTAAATGGAATTGGGACACTGGCTCAGCTGTTTCAATCATTCCACAAAATGAGTTGGAATGCCATTTACTAAACTGAAGCCTGCAGATATCCAACTAAGAACTTATACTGGAGAAAAGATAACTCCTGTGGGAATGATATTTGTAACAGTGAAATACAACAACCAACAAGCCGCATTGGGCTTGTACGTGGTAAAAACAGGAGGTGTGTGGACGTGAGTGTTTGAGACAACAACAACTTGATTAGAGATCCAGCTACCATCTGTATACCTCATCTCCTGTAATAGAGTCAACAGCAAGTGAATAAAGAAAGGTATTGGATGATGCCACAACTGGCTCCACGCTGTACAGTATGAATCCTTGCCTACCAAAGGGCAAACAGGTGTTAGTGCCCACCTCTGTGCCTCTGGTTGGAAAGCACATTTGGCCTAAGCAGGACCATGCTGCTCAGAGGAATAGTGAAAGTGATGAAAGCAGTTGTCCACAATAACAGTTTTAGAGGCAACGTATCTGAGATAGCCTCTGGTATGTTAATCAGGCCCTGATTAACATACCCTCCTAAAACATGGCTTGGATTTAAGCTGGAAGGAAGATCAAGGAGTTTCAGGAAAGTTGCAAGCCTTCAGGTTCTGTGAGTATAAAGAACCAGAATCTACTCTGTGGGCATAAAGGTTATTGAATGAACTTCAAGTGGGAGACAAAAAACTGCTTGTAAAAGTAGATGCAAAAACCAAAACCCAGCTGGATGAATGAAAAGCCAAAAAGAAAGGAGTGAATGGAAATGTGAAAACAGACGATTCATCAGATGGCGTTGCGCATGAGGAAACCAAAAGGAGAGATCAGATTGTAAAGGGAGCAATGAAAGGATTAATAGGAGAATACGCCAGTGAACTTAATGCACCTTCCCAAGATCAAGATGCACAAACTAGATGAACAAAAAGGAAGGAGAAGGAAGGTGGCTACCGCTGTCAGAACCACTTCCTGCAATCTCAGAGAGAGTCAACTCCTAGAACCACCACTGAGAAGGCCCAAAACCTGAGGTTGGTAATGATGAACTGAGTGCAATGTTTCCTATAAGGTGTGTGTCTTTTGCTGCTAGCGCACAAAGGAATTTAAACTGTTCACAAAAGGTTGTCACCCTCTGCCTCGATGGCAGGTTAAGTATATTTTACAATCACACACAACCACATTTTCTTTTCTGGTTTCTGATGCAGACAATGTTGTCCGCAGATTTTAGAATTGGCTAATTTATTCTGTTTTTAATTGAAGGAATTATTGATTCACTATGTTGAATTCCAAAGAAACAAAGGGTGTGAAGTGCAAAAGAACTTTTAGTTCATTGAAAGCAGAATGGCTTAATGAAACAGTAGAAACTGCTATACTGTAAGTTCATGAGGTCAGGAAAATACAACTACAAGAAATATTTCTTACAATACAGAAACTGATGTTACCTGTGTGTATTGTTGTGATGCAAAAGTAGCTGGAAAATTTGAAAGTGGGAAGAAGCAAAGAGATATTTGGAAACTTGACTCTTTAAAGCTCATTTAGCAAGCAAATCACATACGGATGGTGTGCAAAAGCTCCGGCGAGAAAATTCTTTCGTTACCCACTATAGGCCTGCTACGTATGTTTTGTGAGAGTGCAGATGAATGAGAGCAAAAACAATCAAACCCAGAGGAGATCAAAGTTCTTTTTGACAGTGTTTTGCTTGCTGTTAAAATGAATATCTCTATATATAAAATTCAGTGCCCACTGGTTGTCGCTGGGCAAAGAATTGCACAGCACAAGATTTTTGCACACACCAGTCATTACAAATTGGAGGGAACATTGACTCAGAGATCATTTAGTTTGTCTCTCCTGCTAAGCAGAGTGAATCTCTTGTCAGGAAAGACATTAGCCCACATGTGTAAGAAATCCTCTGCAGTGATTAAATCTATAGGGTGAATAGGACAATTTAAAATGTGCTATGCTGTGGATATTTGTATAGTGGTTGTATTATATAGTACATTGTGTATACAAGTGATATGCATTCTATATTTACTTGGAGTTTATAATTTATCAGGGAGGAGTGTTGTGTATTAAATATTTCAGTAATATTTCAGCATTATTGTAACTATATTGTTTATGAAACTTCTGTTGTTTACACTGTGGGTTATATATAAAAGTATGTAAATAGCATATGTCATGACACTCCCACATGATAAGTATGCATCTCGCTAAAAGTAAAAACAAACCAAGGCCCATTCTTGTGGGCACCTGTCTTTTTCCTTTCAATTAGTGTTACGTTTTTGAGTTCTAAAACATAACAAACCCCTTTTGGGCTGAGTTGAGAAACAGGCAAGACAACTGCTGCTTCTGGAATGAAAACAAGTAATAGGCAATTGTGACTGCAGGATTGGCTCAAATTAGTCAATCTCAGGAGATATGACTCTCCAAAACCTCATCTGCATTCATACAGCAAGCAATTCATCTAGCTGTTGTAAGTATTTAGTATCTGAGCAGAGGGATTTGTCCAATTTATCAGTACTTCCCATCTGAAACTCAAAATTAAGGAAGTCCGTTTTACTTGCATGCTTACAAATTAACATACTGTTGATCAAAATCTCATTTCATGTCAATGCCAGAAAGGGCTGATAATGAGTACACATTAGTTTTTTTTGCATCGGCATCTGGTTTGTTAAAAGAGGCCAAACTCCTCATATGTGATAATTACATTTTCTACATATGATAGTTCAATTGATTAACAAAATGGTGAAAACTGTCTCAGGTTCTGGGGCTTCCTCTGTGGTGGTTGTAGGAAACAAGCTGATTTTAAAAGGCGGCATCCTTCAGGAAACTTTGGAATGAATTCTGAAATTTTGAGAAATCTGCAGAACATTGTAAACTCAGTCAGCTCCATCATAGGCACTAGCCTATCCATCAGCAAGGACTTTTTCAAAATGTGTGCCTCAAGAAGGCTGCATCCGTCATTAAGGACCCCCACCACCCTGGACGCCCTCTCTTTACTACACCAAGGAGGAAGTGAAGGAGCCCAAAGACACACACTCAGTGTTTTAGGGACAGCTCCTTCCCCTCTGCCATCAGAATCCTGAATGGACAATGAACCCATGAACACTACCTCACTATTATTGCTCTCTTTTTGCACTACTTATTTATTTTTAAATATTTATTATTATGATTTATGGTATATTTCATGTATTACACTGTACTGCTCCACAAAGCAACAAATTTCATGGCCTCTGTCAGTGATAATAAACTTGATTCTGATTCTAATTTTGATTAGGTTGGAATAAATTTTGTTTTGGTTATGCAGCTGATGTAAGTATTTGCAGAAATAATTGATAGAGATCTCAAAATTGGCTCTTCTCAAGTGGAGAGTAAGAGTGAGCAGTGAGCAAAAATGTCCTTTGTCGGATGTTGTTATTTGGTGCATAACAAGGATTTTAAATAGGCCAACTCTGCCTGCGACAATTCCCCTTTTTGTTTTGGGAGCAGATATACTACAAGCATTGCTTCCTTTCTTGGCATCTTTTGTATGTTTAGCTGATTGCTTCAAATGACAAAATAGGAATTTCCTTGTCTAATTCACACTGGATCTGTGTACAACCTGCAAGTTTCCCAGAAATAAGCAATTTTCTGCACTTTAACAACCAGAAGTTGATGTCATGATATGTTACAGACTTTTTTTAAGAGTTTATAGAACAAAGGAAATATGTTTGAAGGTATTTTAATCTCCCCTATAAACCTGTGTCTTTTTAAATCATACTAGCAACTATTTTTCTAACTATTAAAGGAAATATTTTAGCCAGAGTATTTTCACAATATTATTCTCCTTACAGTTTTTATATTTTGTTTATGTTCAGGAATATGTCTTAACCGGTGGTGATTTTCAGTTACTGGTATGGACATCCGTGCCAGTCATGAACTACTCATTACAGAAGATATGGCAGTTCAGTCCTATTAATCCCTGCAATTCAAGGTCAAGGTCTTGCAGTTTGTTCATTGGAATTTGTGTGGAGCACCAATGCTGACAGGTACAGATCCAGGTTTGAGAAAATGCGTGGTGTATTTCAGTGTCAATGAACAGAAAGTGAACTGGAATCATTTACTTGGTGACGGTTGGGGCAGTGACAACAGGAGTCAGCAATAAAAAAAGTAAACCTAAATGCTGGATATACTCTGCAGGCCAGGCAGCAACTGTGGGAAGAGAAATAATTAACATCTGAAGCCTCGTATCCTTCGCCAGAACCTAAAACATTAACTGTTTCTCTTGCCGCAAATGGAATACAATATAGGAAAAGCACAAGAGGCCATATAGTATACCGAGCACAGCTCAGTTCAACATAGAAAACATTTGTAAATGGGAAAATCCATCACCAACATGATGTCACCACCCTATAAATGTCAAGAAACAGGGTTGTGATCAATCGAGTGCAAGTTCCAAGCAATATAAATGTGATGTTAAGTAAGCAAAAGAAAAAAAACACAAAAGATAAATATTAAACTGCACAGAAGATCTGGTAGTAATAGTTAAGGAATAAATTAGTATCTGTAGCAGTGAGCTCTGCCTCTGGTGCTAAAGGTCACCTCCAATATTTCTGTATTTGTGATAGAAGGTTTCAGAATCACTTGGATAACAAGCTTCTCCAAAAATCCATGAAAATCAGAAATTACATGGTCTAATGAGGTTCGTGTTATCACAGTGCATGAACTGCAGTTCTCAAGAGCAGACAGATAACATGAATTCCACTTCTTCAATTTACTGGTTTATCTTTGCCGCAGTGCAGAGAAGGCAAATTTTCTGCCATAAATTCCTTTTTTAGTTAGTAGAAATACAAGAGAAAATTGAAAAGGTGAGAGTTTATAATGAATTTTGGATTTCAAAGACTTGAACATTAGACAATAGACCATCTAAATAAACACCTCAGGTTTCACATCCATATTCCAGAATATCATGATTTATAATGATTCTTACTAAGCAACAACAATTTCAAATTTTGAAAGAAACACAGCTATTGTGTATTTGTAAATGATATTCAGGATACACACATACTGCAATGCAGCAAATAAAACCAAAGTGGCAAATTTAAACTAATTTGAGAGATAACTTTCATCCTTTGAGAAGAATAAATAAAATGTAGCCTGGAAAGTACAAGAAAAAAAGCAATATATTATTTGCACTGTATTGCCATTGTTCTAACACAGGAGGATGAAATGAGAAATCCTCTAGATTCACTGATGTGTTCATTTTATTCTGTATGTAACCTGTGTATCTATCATAATTCTGTCAAAATGTGGAATAACTGTATTAAAGTATTGCTACTAATAACAATATCCATGAGGTAGGTGAGAGTCTGTCACCCTGTTGTTTTATAATAACTAAGCTATACATCATATTTTCTGTATGAAATGGAAGATGCCAGAGTCACAGAGTCATAGTGTTGTGCCACATAGAAGCTGAGCCTTCAGTCTATCTCCTCCATAGCCCTTTAACCCATACATACTAATCTCATTTGCCCACATTAGATCTGTGCCTTCTCTAATTGAGTGCTTTCTGAACTTCCCTTAAACATTATGATTGCAAATGACTCTACCGTCTCCTCTGGCAGCAATTTACTGAAATCAGTCTGTGTAAAAAAAATCCTTTCCACTCAAAGCTCCTTGCTCTCACCTTAAATCTATGCTCTTTTTTTGACACCCCCATTGTGCGAAAAAGATTCTGACCAACTATCCTATTCATGCTGATTCTAATTTTGTATTCATATTTCAGGTCACCACTCAGCCTCCTTCACCAACCCCATCTATCCTATCTCTCCCCATAACTTAAATCCTCTAATTCCGCCAACGTATTGTGAATCCTCTTTACACTCTCTCCAGTACAACCACATCCTTCTCACAGCCAAATTGTACACAATACACAAAGACAGAATCAAAATCAGGTTTATTATCACTGACATCTATCATGAAATTTGTTGTTTTGTAGCATTGCAATGTATACAATAAGACTGTAAAAATAGTGCAAAAAGACAGCAATTAATGAGACAGTGTTCATGGACCTTTGAGTGGAAGACGCTGTTGCTGAAATGTTGAGTGAGTATCTCCAGGCTCCTGTAGCTTCTCCCTGAAGGTCGAAATAGGAAGATGCTGAGGGATCTTCATGATGGATACTGCCTTTTTGAATCATCACATTTTGAAAATACTGGTGATGGAGGGGAGGCTAGTGTACATGATGGAGATGGCTGAGTTTACAGTTCTCTGCAGTTTTTTTCCCAATACTGTTCTTTAATGATTCCATACCAGACTGTGGTGTGACCAGTCAAAATGTTCTCCAAAGTACATCTGTTGGAAATTTGCCGGAGTTTTGGGTAATGTACACTAATTCCTGATGAAATATAGCCACTGGCATTCCTTCTTCAGAGCTGCATCAATACGTTTGGCCCAGGAGAGACTTTCAAAGATGTTTACACCCAGGAACCTGAAGAAGCACTCCCTTTTTACTGCTGACTCCTCAATGAGAACTGCTGCGTTTTCTCCTAGTTTCCCCTTTCCGAAGTTCACAATGAATCGCTTGGTCTTCCTGACACTGAGTAGCACCACTCAGCCAGCCGATCTTATCTCCTTCCTGTATGCCCCCTCACTTAATCAATGCACTAGCTTTCAACACACCTGAGAGTGCACTGGGGAAAGCCCACAAGTGTCGCCACACAGTCCGGCACCAACATAGCTTGCTCAAAATGCCTGGCAGATAAACAAGCCTCTGTTCCTTCCTCCCACCCGTGCACATACACTCTGACCACAAGGCAGTCCATATCTTTCGGCCTCCACCCCTCAGCGGACCCAGATTTGAGCTCGTATTCATATGTGGACATGCAGGCATTAGGCCTTTGATTACCCCTGTGGACTTGCAGAGACTCACAGACCTGAGGCTCTGGCCATAAACACATCTCGACTTTCGGGGTTCTGATTTGACCTTGGGGCTCAATCTTCGGCATTGACTACGGGGCTCACTGAGCACTAACACTAGACCTTGAACTCCAATCTCACTAATTTGTGGATTCAGAATGCCAGTGGACCTTGTTCCTTCTGGTTGCAAGGAATTCTGACTCTGGAAACTGAAACCTTATTAAACTAGTAAACCCTCTGGCATTCATCCACACTGGTCTGTCAGCCAAAATCTCGGGTGGTCCCCAGATATCCCTCGTCCACCTTGCTGTCCTTTGAATGAGGAATGGAGACTTAAGAATTAAGACTCTGGCTTGACCTCTTAATTTCTCTAATCCCCACATATTCCTGCCCTAAAAACCCTTTATGGACCCTAATACCCCTGTCCCCAAAATTATCTCCATAAACCTAAAAAAAACTCAAAAGAAAACTAAAACAGAGGTTGCAGCTTTGTGACATCTGCACCTGCCTCAACCACTTCCTCTAGCATCTCATTCCGTATATACACCACCCAGAATGTGAAGAGGCCAAGTCCTCTTTAGATCTTTCCTTCTTACCCAAACTTATGTCCTCTAGATTTTCCCCCCCTTTCCCTGAGAATTTGTCCTATCTACACTCATTGGCTTGTGCACCTTATGTTTCTAAATGGTCATTGCTTAGTGTCCTACACTCTAAAACCTGCTCAACATCTCCCTATAACTCAAGCCCTCGAGTCCTGACAATACTCTTATGAGTAACACACATCAAAGTTGCTGGTGAATGCAGCAGGCCAGGCAGCATCTCGAGGAAGAGGTACAGGCGACGTTTCAGGCCGAGACCCTTCGTCAGGATGTCTCGGCCCGAAACGTCGACTGTACCTCTTCCTAGAGATGCTGCCTGGCCTGCTGCATTCACCAGCAACTTTGATGTATGTTGCTTGAATTTCCAGCATCTGCAGATTTCCTCGTGTTTGCATTTTTAAATACGCTTATGAGCCTTCTTTGCACTCTTTCCAGCTTAGTTGTGTCTTTCTTATCACAGGGTAAACAAAGCAATGCACAGACCCCCAGCGGCAGCATCAACCTCTCCTTCAATGTCACAAAAACAAAGGAGCTGGTTGTGGATTATAGGAGGAATAGAGACAGGCTAACCCCCATGGATCTATGGTTGAGAGGGTAAACAGCTTCAAGTTCCTCAGCATCCACATCACCGAGGACCTCACATGGTCTGTGCACACCAGCTGTGTGATGAAAAATGCACAACAGCGCCTCTTTCACCTCAGACGGTTGAGAAAGTTTGGTATAGGCCCCCAGATCCTAAGAACTTTCTACAAGGCCACAACAGAGAGCATCCTGACTGGCTGTATCACTGCCTGGTGTGGGAACTGTACCTCCCTTAATCGCAGGACTCTGCAGAGAGTGGTGCGGACAGCCCAGCGCATCTGTAGTTGTGAACTTCCCATGATTCAGGACATTTACAAGGACAAGTGTGTAAAAAGGGCCCGTAAGATCATTGGGGGTATGAGTCACCCCAACCACAAACTGTTCCAGCTACTACCATCCAGGGAGTGGTACTGCAGCATTAAAGTCAGGACAAACAGGCTCCAGGACAGCATCTTCCACCAGGCCATCAGACTGATGAACTCACGCTGACTTGCGTGTATTCTATATTACATTGACTGTTCCATTTATTATAATTATAAATTACTATGATTGCACATTTCACATTTAGATGAAGATGTAATGTTGAGATTTTTACTCCCAATGTATGTGACGGATATAAGAAATAAAGTCAATTCAATTCAATTCAGTATCTTGTATGATTGCACCATAATACCTCGACTCCTATTCGCAGTGCCTTACCTGATGTTGGCCAGTATGTTAAGTGCCTTCCTCACTACCCTGTCTACCTGTTGTGCCACCTTCAGGGAAGCATGTACTTAAACTCCAAGTTATACAAGTCCCTCTGTTCTATAACTCTCCCCAGGGCCCTACTGTTCACTGTGAGAGTTTGGCTTTCCAAAGTGCAACACATCACACTTATCTGGATTGAAGCAACACACACAAAATGCTGGTGGAACGCAGCAGGCCAGACAGCATCTCTAAGAAGCAGCACAGTCGGCCTTTCGGGCTGAGACCCTTCATCAGGACTAACTGAAAGAAGAGATAGTCAGAGATTTGAAAGTGGGAGGGGGAGGGGGAAATCCAAAATGGTAGGAGAAGACAGGAGGGGGAGGGATAAAGCTAAGTTCTGGACAGTTGATTAGCAAGAAGGGATACAAGGCTGGAGAAGGGAGAGGATCATGGGACAGGAGGCCTAGGGAGAAAGAAAGGGGGAGGGGAGCATCAGAGGAAGATGGAGACCAGGCAAGGAGTTATTGTGAGAGGGACAGAGAGAGAGAAAAAAAAGGAGGAAATAAATAAATAAACAAACAAGGGATGGGGTAAGAGGGGGAGGAGGGGCATTAACGGAAGTTGGAGAAGTCGATGTTCATACCATCAGGTTGGAGGCTACCCAGACGGAATATAAGGTGTTGTTCCTCCAACCTGAGTGTGGCTTCATCTTTACAGTAGAGGAGGCCGTGGATAGACATATCAGAATGGGAATGGGATGTGGAATTAAAATGTGTGGCCACTGGGAGATCTTGTTTTCTCTGGTTGACTGAGCGTAGGTGTTCAGCGAAATGGTCTTCCAGTCTGCGTCAGGTCTCACCAATATATAGAAGGCCGCACCGGGAGCACCGGACACAGTATATCACCCCAGCCGACTCAGAGGTGAAGTGTCACCTCACCTGGAAGGACTGTCTGGGGCCCTGAAAGATGGTGAGGGAGGAAGTGTAAGGGCATGTGTAGCACTTGTTCTGCTTTCAAGGGTAGGTGCCGGGAGGGA
The DNA here is from genome assembly GCF_963921235.1 of Mobula hypostoma. Lineage (NCBI taxonomy): Eukaryota > Metazoa > Chordata > Chondrichthyes > Myliobatiformes > Myliobatidae > Mobula > Mobula hypostoma. The sequence goes on along the minus strand of NC_086099.1, from coordinate 109,894,505 downwards.
GATCAGTGGGAAGGGATGGGGGTGACGAATGGACAAGGGAGTTGCGTAGGGAGCGTTCCCTGCGGAATGCAGAGAGAAGGGGGGAGGGAAAGATGTGCTTGGTGGTGGGATCCTGTTGGAGGTGGTAGAAGTTACGGAGAATTATATGTTGGACCCGGAGGCTGGTGGGGTGGTAGGTGAGGACAAGGGGAACCCTATCCCTAGTGGGGTGGCAGGAGGATGGGGTGAGAGCAGATGAGCGTGAAATGTGAGATATGCGTTTGAGAGCAGAGTTGATGGTGGAGGAAGGGAAGCCACTTTCTTCAAAAAAGGAAGACATCTCCTTCGTCCTGGAATGAAAGGCCTCATCCTGAGAGCAGATGCAGCAGAGACAGAGGAATTGTGAGAAGGGGATGGCATTTTTGCAAGAGACAGGGTGGGAAGAGGAATAGTCCAGGTAGCTGTGAGAGTCCGTAGGCTTATAGTAGACATCAGTGGATAAGCTGTCTCCAGAGATAGAGACAGAAGGATCTAGAAAGGGGAGGGAGGTGTCAGAAATGGACCAGGTATATTTGAGGGCAGGGTAAAAGTTGGAGGCAAAGTTAATGAAGTCAACGAGCTCAGCATGCGTGCAGGAAACAGCGCCAATGCAGTCGTCAATGTAGCGAAGGAAAAGTGGGGGACAGATACCAGAATAGGCACGGAACATGGATTGTTGCACAAAACCAACAAAAAGGCAGGCATAGCTGGGACCCATACGGGTGCCCATAGCTACACCTTTAGTTTGAAGGAAGTGGGAGGAGCCAAAGGAGAAATGATTAAGAGTAAGGACTAATTCCGCTAGACGGAGCAGAGTGGTGGTAGAGGGGAACTGGTTTGGTCTGGAATCCAAAAAGAAGTGGAGAGCTTTGAGACCTTCCTAGTGGGGGATGGAGGTATATAGGGACTGGTGAAAATTTCCATGGTGAAAATAAAGCTGCGGGGCCAGGGAATTTCAAATCATTGAAAAGTTTAAGAGCGTGAGAAGTGTCACGAACATAGGTAGGAAGGGATTGAACAAGGGGTGATAAAACAGTGTCGAGGTATGCAGAAATGAGTTCAGTGGGGCTGGAGCAAGCTGAGACAATAGGTCTGCCAGGACAGGCAGGTTTGTGGATCTTGAGTAGGAGGTTGGTGGCAGTGGATGGGAGATCCCATGAGCAGATAAAGTTGGTGATGGTGTGGGAGACAATGACCTGGTGCTCCTTAGTGGGGTCAAGATCGAGGGGTAAATAAGAGGAGGTATCAGCGAGTTGTTGCTGTGCCTCGGCAAGGTAGAGGTCAGTACGCCAGACTACCACAGCACCCCCCTTATCAGCGGGTTTAATAGTAAGGTTAGGATTGAACACCATTTGCAATCCATTGGCTTACTTACCTAGCTGATCAAGATACCCTTGTAATTTCTGATAACCACTTTCGCTGTTTACATTGCCACCTGTTTCAGTATCATCTTCAAACTTACTAATCATGCTTTGAACATACTAATCCAAAAACGTTATGCAAATAACAAACAATGGCCCCAGTACCAACCCTTGTTGCATGCAACTGGTCACAAATCTCTAGTGCCAAAAACAGCATTCTATTACTACCCTCTGCTTCCTACCGTCCTTCAAACATTCATATAATTCCCCCATGAAAGTTATTATGAAGCTTGTTTTCAACACTCTATCAGGAGAATGTTCTGAATAATAACAACTGGCTGTGTAAAGTGCCGAGTGTCATCTCCAGTTCTGTTAATAGTATCCTTAACTCGGTGTCCTCTGCTCATCCAACCTCCTGCCATTGGAAACAGCGTCAGCTTATTTATTCCTCATGAATTTGAGCAGAAGTGTGAAATCTCCCCTTAATCTCTCTGCTCTAATGAAAATCAATCCTACTTTCACCAGTAATAGAAGAGTTTCATCTGTAATACCATCCCAGTAAATCTTTTATTTTGACATCTGAGAGAACTGACTGTAATACTTCTGCTGGGGCCAAACTACCATTTTATAAAGGATCAGGTTACAGAAACAAGAAATGACAGGAAATAGAAGGTGACGAAGGGAAATAACCAGAATTTTGATTAAAATATAATGAACATATAGAAACATAAAATGGAAATGGAAATTTAAGTGATCAATAAATAGTTGGGCGGTCTTTCATTGATTCTGTTGTAGTTATTATTCTACAGATTTATTGAGAATGCCCACAAGAAAATGAATGTCAGGGTTGTTAATGGTGACATACCAGTACTTTGAAAATAGAATTTGCTTTGAACTTTGAAATGGGATGTGGATACAACCACAGAACTTATAAAAGTTTGACATACATCCATCTTTGTTTGTTCTTACCTCTTTAACAAGGTGAAAAGGATTTTACTAATATGAAAACAGAAAATGAGTCACAGACTCAAATAGTTATACAACACAAAGTCAGTTCAGTTAGCATCAAATCTTGCTGAACAGTGGATACCTGTCTTCATTAAACCCATCTTCCAGGACTTGGCCCACAGCTTTCCATGACTAGACAATTCTGGTGTTCATGTAGACTCATGAAAATGAGAATAGCTTAGACTCACATCTTGAGAAGTTGAGCCAAAGGACTTCATGACTCTATGACCTATTAACTGCAGTCATCACTCAGCTTCCACTCTCTTAGGCAGTCTATCCAAGTACTCACCACTCCCGGGGTGGAATCAGTCCTAGTCAATTCCTTCTTATGGAAAAACATACATTGGTCAAGCTAAGTAAAGATCCTTTATGACAGCACTCCCAAAGTAATAATAATAATGTAGGTCACATCTGTAATTTTTCCAGGTAGCGGACGACTTCCTCGTAGTTGGAATTCGCATATAGAAACATAGAAAATAGGTGCAGGAGTAGGCCATTCGGCCCTTTGAGCCTGCACCACCATTCAGTATGATCATGGCTGATCATCCATATGATATGGATATGATATGAGGCAAGCTACAGCAGTGGTTTGCCATTGCCTTCTGTGAGTTTTTTTTCAAAGAGATCACCAGCTCTTAACCCCACATGGATGGAAAGCGCGCCGGGGGAGCCGGATGGGTTTGAACTTTGGAACCTCTGTCCTGCAGTCCAGTGCTGATGCCACTACGCCACCAGCCGGATACTCCCAAAGTACAGGAGAAAATATTGGTAAGGAAATGGGAAGCATTGCTTGCCAGTGTTTTATATAAAAATTCTACTGTATTTATCAATACTGTATTCCTTAGTAGGAAAGGGATAGTTAGATAAAGATAAGTCCTTCTGAAAACATTTTCCATCTACTCCACAATCATGAGGTAATATCTTAGCCTGGAAATCCCTGCATTATCCTAACAAAAAGTATATTTACTACCAAAGACTGTATGAATTATACACCTTGATATTTGTTTGCTTGCAAAATAACCCAATTTAAAAAAAGGAAGACCATAACCATTGCACTGAGAAAAAGGAAAAAAACACATCATGCAAACAATAGGAGCAAATGACAGTGTTTCCTGGCAGTGTTTTACACTCATTGCCAATGAAGTAAACTTGAAGATGTTGCTGTGTTTGTGGCAAACACAGCTTGTTGGCCTCATTGACATCCTATTCCCAAACTGGCGGGAGGAGAAGATGGCGGCGCGACACAGCTCGCAGCAGCCACTCCAGTGGTGATGTCTGTTATTTGTCAAGTAGGGTGCCGTGCACAATCCTGATTTGATGGAGGCAGACGTGAGAGCACGGAGGAACATCTGGTGAAACTTCTGAAATGCCTGTTTCGCTGCCGCTGTTACTGTGTGATCCAGAATCTCGGGAGGGGAAGGCCCTGAGTCCTCGGCTTTGCTTGTTGCTCAGCGGCCGGGGAGGGGTCAAAGCGTTCGGCAGAGGATGGCGCTCGGTGCTCGGTGTCGGAGGGCTGGTCGGAGGCTCGAAGTTTTCGGACGGACTCAGAGTCGACTGTGGTCGGGTGCTTCCAATGCATCGACAAGTTTGCGGTGCTTGGAGGTTCATGGCAGGGAGGGTTTCTCCCTTCTACCGTCTGCGTGAGATGATGGGCTATCGGGACTTGAGACTTTTTTTTATCGTGCCCATGGTCTGCTCTTATCAAATTAAGGTATTGCTTTGCACTGTTGTAACTATACGTTATAATTATGTGGTTTTGTCAGTTTTAGTCTTGGTTTGCCCTGTGTTTCTGTGATATCTCTCTGGAGGAACATCGTATCATTTTAAATGCATGCATTTCTAAATGACAATAAACGAGGACTGAGTGTCCTCAATCTAAAAACATCTAGTATTAAATATGGATAAAAAGTCACATTATTAATCTGTTAGATTTAGAACATAGATCATAGGAGAGTACAGCACAAGAAAAGGCCCTTTGACCCACATTGGTGTGTCAAGCCAATGAAATTACTAATCAAATTGCCAGTTCAACTAATACCTTCTGCCTGCACAATGCTTCCATTTTCCGCAAGTTCATCTGCTTATCTCAATGTCTCTTAAATGTCCCTAATATATCAGCCACTACCATCACCCCATGCAGTGCATTCCAGGCACCGACTACTCTCTGTGTAAAAACTTTGTCCTTCACATCCCCTTTAAACGTATCCCTCTCACTTTAAATGCATACCCACTAGTATCAGTCAAAGTATTCTGGTATTAGGAAAAATATACTATCTATGCCTTTTCAAAATCTGATAAATCTCTATGTGACATCCCCTCAGCCTCTGCTGCTCCAGACAGTAAAGACGTTTGTCTAACTTCTTATTAGAGTACATGCCTGCTAATACTTGCAGCATCCTGGTGAACATCATCTGCACATTTTCCAACCTCTGGACATTCTTCCTATAATGGGGTGACTAGAACTATATGCAAAACTGCAAATGCGGCCTAACTAGAGTTTTATAAAGCTGCAACATAACTTCCAGACTTTTAAGCTCAATGTCTCAACTAATGAACACAAGCATGCCGTATGCCTTCCGAAACACCCAACTAACCTGTGTAGCCACTTTCAGGGAACTATGAATTTGGGTCTTGCCCTGAACAGTGTACTGTCTCTTTACAGTTGACTTACCAAGGAGCAACACTTCATGTTCATCTGGGTTAAACTCCATCAGCCATTTCTCCATCCATATTTGTAACTGATCTATATCGCGCTGTATTATTTGCCAGTCTCTACACTATCCACAACTCCACCAATCTTGGTATCATCTATGAACTTACTAACTCACCATCTACATTTTCATCCAGGTCATTTATATAAATCACAAAATGCGGAGGTCCCAGCACAGATCACTGTGAAACACCACTAATCATGGACTTTGAACCACAACCAGCTGTCTTCTATGGACAAGCCAGTTCTGAATCCAAACAGCCAATTCACCATGCATCTTAATATTCTGGATGAGTTTCCCATGAAGGACCTTGTCAAATGCCTTACTAATATCATTGTAGATTACATCCACGACTCTACCAATTTAAACATCCTGTCACTCCACTCTTTAAGAAAGGAGGAAGGCAGCAGAAAGGAACTTATAGACCTGATAGCTAGTCCTCAGTGGTTGGAAGATGTTGGAGTCAATTATTAAGGATGAGATTCTGGAGTACTTGGTGACACAGGACAAAATAGGACAGAGTCAACGTGGTTTAGAAACATAGAAACATAGAAAATAGGTGCAGGAGTAGGCCATTCGGCCCTTTGAGCCTGCACCGCCATTTATTATGATCATGGCTGATCATCCAACTCAGAACCCCACCACAGCCTTCCCTCCATACCCCCTGATCCCCGTAGCCACAAGGGCCATATCTAACTCCCTCTTAAATATAGCCAATGAACTGGCCTCAACTGTTTCCTGTGGCAGAGAATTCCACAGATTCACCACTCTCTGTGTGAAGAAGTTTTTCCTCATCTCGGTCCTAAAAGGCTTCCCCTCTATCCTCAAACTGTGGCCCCTCGTTCTGGACTTCCCCAACATCGGGAACAATCTTCCTGCATCTAGCCTGTCCAATCCCTTTAGGATCTTATACGTTTCAATCAGATCCCCCCTCAATCTTCTAAATTCCAACGAGTACAAGCCCAGTTCATCCAGTCTTTCTTCATATGAAAGTCCTGCCATCCCAGGAATCAATCTGGTGAACCTTCTTTGTACTCCCTCTATGGCAAGGATGTCTTTCCTCAGATTAGGGGACCAAAACTGCACACAATACTCCAGGTGTGGTCTCACCAAGGCCTTGTACAACTGCAGTAGTACCTCCCTGCTCCTGTACTCGAATCCTCTCGCTATAAATGCCAGCATCCCATTCGCCTTTTTCACCGCCTGCTGTACCTGCATGCCCACTTTCAACGACTGGTGTATATTGACACCCAGGTCTCGTTGCACCTCCCCTTTTCCTAATCGGCCACCATTCAGATAATAATCTGTTTTCCTATTTTTGCCACCAAAGTGGATAACCTCACATTTATCCACATTAAATTGCATCTGCCATGAATTTGCCCACTCACCCAACCTATCCAAGTCACCCTCATCCTCTTAGCATCCTCCTCACAGCTAACACTGCCACCCAGCTTCGTGTCATCCGCAAACTTGGAGATACTGCATTTAATTCTCTCATCCAAGTCATTAATATATATTGTAAACAACTGGGGTCCCAGCACTGAGCCTTGCGGTACCCCACTAGTCACCGCCTGCCATTCTGAAAAGGTCCCGTTTATTCCCACTCTTTGCTTCCTGTCTGCTAATCAATTCTCCACCCACACCAATACCTTACCCCCAATACCGTGTGCTTTAAGTTTGCACACTAATCTCCTGTGTGGGACCTTGTCAAAAGCCTTTTGAAAATCCAAATATACCACATCCACAGGTTCTCCCCTATCCACTTTACTAGTTACATCCTCAAAAAATTCTATGAGATTCGTCAGACATGATTTTCCTTTCACAAATCCATGCTGACTTTGTCCGATCATTTCAACGCTTTCCAAATGTGCTGTTATCACATCCTTGATAACTGACTCCAGCAGTTTCCCCACCACCGACGTTAGGCTAACCGGTCTATAATTCCCCGGTTTCTCTCTCCCTCCTTTTTTAAAATGTGGAGTTACATTAGCCACCCTCCAAACCTCAGGAACTAGTCCAGAATCTAACGAGTTTTGAAAAATTATCACTAATGCATCCACTATTTCTTGGGCTACTTCCTTAAGCACTCTAGGATGCAGACCATCTGGCCCTGGGGATTTATCTGCCTTCAATCCCTTCAATTTACCTAACACCACATCCCTACTAACATGTATTTCACTCAGTTCCTCCATCTCACTGGACCCTCTGTCCCCTACTATTTCCGGAAGATTAATTATGTCCTCCTTAGTGAAGACAGAACCAAAGTAATTATTCAATTGGTCTGCCATGTCCTTGCTCCCCATAATCAATTCACCTGTTTCTGTCTGCAGGGGACCTACATTTGTCTTTACCAGTCTTTTCCTTTTTACATATCTATAAAAGCTTTTACAGTCCGTTTTTATGTTCCCTGCCAGTTTTCTCTCATAATCTTTTTTCCCCTTCCTAATTAAGCCCTTTGTCCTCCTCTGCTGAACTCTGAATTTCTCCCAGTCCTCAGGTGAGCCACTTTCTCTGGCTAATTTGTATGCTTCTTCTTTGGAATTGATACTATCCCTAATTTCTCTTGTCAGCCACGGGTGCACTACCTTCCTTGATTTATTTAAGGGAAAATTTTTCCTGATTAAATCGCTGGAATTCTTTGAGGAGATTACCCATAGGACACATAAAGGGGATATAGTGGATGCTGTATATCTGACTTTCAGAAAGCCTTTGACAAAGTGCCACACATGAGGTTGCTTAAGAGCCTATATGGTATTACAGGAGAGTTACTGCCAAGGTTCGAGCATTGGCTGATTGATAGGAGGCAGAGAGTGGGAATAAAAAGATCCTTTTCTGGTTGTCAGCCAGTGACAAGTAGTGTTCTGCAGGGGTCAGTGTTGGGACTGCTTCTTTTTACGCTGTGTATCACTGATTTCGATGATGGAATAGATGTCCTTGTTGCCAAGTTTGCAAATGTTATGAAAATTGGTGGGGGGACATGTAGTGTTGAGGAAATAGGTAGGCCGCAGAAGGACTTAAACAGATTAGGAGAATGGGCAAGACAGTGGCAAATGAAATACAATGTTGGAAAATGTGTGGGCATGCACTTAGGTAGTAGAAATAAATGTGCAGACTATTTTCTAAACAGGGAGAAAATCCAAACATCTGAGATGCCAAGAGACTCTGAAGTCCTAGTTAGTGTGAGGAAGGCAAATGTAATGTTAACATTCATTTCAAGAATATAAGAACAGGGATGTGATGCTGAGGCTTTATAAGAAACTGGTGAGGCCTCACCTTGAGTATTGTGAACAGTTTTGGGCTCCTCATCTAAGAAAAGATGTGCTGGCATTGGAGAGCGTTCAGAGGAGGTTCACAAGGATGATTTTAGGAATGAAAAGGTTACTATATGAGGAACGTCTGATGGCTCTGGATCTGTACTCGCTGAAATTTAGAAGGATGAGGGGGTATCTCATTGAAACCTTTTGAATGTTGAAAGGCCTAGACTGGGTAGTTGTGGAAAGGATGTTTCCCATAGTGGGGGAGTCTAGGAGAAGAGGGCACAGAGTCAGGATAGGGGGGTGTCCGAGATGCATAGAAATTTCTTAGGCAGGGGTTGGTGAATTTGCGGAATTTATTACCACAGGCAGCTATACAGGCCAGGTCGTTGGGGGTATATAAGGCAGAGCTTGAAAGGTTCTTGGGTGGCCACGGCATCAAAGGTTATGGTGAGTGGGACTGAGGAAGGGAAAATAAGATCAGCCATAATTGAATGGCCGAGCAGACTCAATGGGCCAAATGTCTTATGTCTTATGGTCCCATGTCTTATGGTCTTAATGACTTCCAGCTGGTGGCTAATGAAATAAGGAAAACAACTAAATACTTTGTTAATCACCCATTTCCTGGTAATTGATCATCGAAAACAAAAAACTGTAACTTCCCCTTAGACTTGGCGGCAAGTCAATTTGGCAGAATCGAGGCACAACAAGGCAGTGGGCCTGTGGTTGAGAGGGAGGAAGACCCAAGGTTCGATCGATTTAAGCACAGGGCTGAGTTGGAAAGGTTGGGCACAGGCCGAATTGAGGCAGCAGACTCCAGGACCCAGAGTGTACCGAAATGATCACCCAATGTTTGGTTGACAATTTAGATGTCAGGTCAGATTGAAAAGGTCAGGGTGTCAAGGCTCAAGCTGAGGGAAGGGCCGGTTCAGTTCTCTGCTCCACTCTGCATTGAACTAAGGGTCTATGGACAGACTCTCCTTGTGGACTTCAGTTCAGAACATTACTTGCTTGCATTTATTGTTTGCATAATTTGTTTTTTCCTTCTCAGCGCATCGGGTGTTTGATGGTCTTTTTTAAATTTTTTTTTTGGTTTCTTTGTTTTGTGACTGTTAGGAAATGAATCTCAAGGTTCTATAATATATGCATACTTCAATAATAAGTATACTTTGAACTTCAAACTTTCATCATCTCCCTTGTCACCTCAAAAAACTCTTATCAAGTAAGACACAATTTGCCTTACACAAAGCCATGCTGGCTCTTCCTAATTAGGCCATGATTTTGAAATTGCTCATAAATTACATCACAAAAAATTCTGTCCAGTAACTTCCCTACCACTAATGTGAGACACACCGGTCTATAGTTTCATCCATGGTTCCCTTTTTGAATAATAGAACATTAGCTACTAGTCAGGCCTCCAGGACTTTGCCCGTGGTGAGAGAGGGCACAATGATATCGGTCAAGGCCCCGGCAATTTCATCTTTTGCCTCTTTCAATAAAATGAGATATATCCCATTAGACCCTCGGGATTTATTGATCATAATGCTCTTTAAGAGACCCAATACTACCTTAATACTCTTGGCACTAAATTTCCTATCCACCATGTTCTTCTCTTTGGTAAATATTGATGTAAAGGACCTCACCCGTATCATCTGCATCTGAGCCCCTTGATCCTTGAGTGCTCCTATCCTTTTCCTAGCTATCCTCTTGCTCTTGATATATATACAGAATGACTTAGGATTCTCTTTAATCCTACTTGCCAAAGATTTTTCATGACCCCTCCTGGCTCCCCTAATTTCTTTCTCAATTTAATAATCAGAGTCATGAGAAGTACTGCACAGAAACAGGCCCTTTGGCCCATCTACTCCGTGCTGAACCATTTAAACTGCCATTGACCTCCACTGAGACCATAACCCATCTGTGTACCTATCCAAACTTCACTTAAACATTGAAATTGAGATCACAAGCACCATTTGTGCTGGCAGCTTGTTCCATACTCTTATGACCCTCTCTCTGAGTGAAAAAGTTTCCCTTCATGTTTCCCTTAGACTTTTCACTTTTCACCCGTAACCCATGACCTCTGGTTATAGTCTCACCCAACTTCAGTGGAATAAGTTTGCTTGCATTCACCCTATCTATACCCCTCATAATTTTGTATACCTCTATCAAATTTCATCTCAATCTTCCATGTTGCAAGGAATAAATTCCTAACCTACTCAATCTTTTCTTATAACTCAGGTCCTTTAGATCTGGCAAATTCTTTGTAAATTTTCTCTGAACTCTTTCACCCTTATTTACATCTTTCCAATAGGTAAGTGACCAAAACTACACACATTACTCCAAATTAGGTCTCACCAACACCTTGTACAATTTCAACATAACATCCAATCTCTTGTTCTCAATACTTTGATTAATGAATGCCAATGTGTTAAAAACTTTATGACCCTATCTACCTGTGATGCCACTTTCAATGAATTATGTACCTGTATTCCCAGATTCCTTTGTTCTACCACACTCCTCAGTGGCCTACCATTCACTGTGTAAGACCTACTTTGGTTGGTGCTACCAAAGTGCACTTGTCTGCATTAAATTCCATCTGCCATTTTTCACCTCATTGTTCTAGCTTGTCCAGATCCTACTGCAAGCTCTGATAGTCTTCCTTGCCATCCAGCACACCTCTAATCTTGGTGTCATCTGCAAAATTGCTCATCCGGTTAACCACATTATCATCTAGATGATTGATGTTGTTTCTTTTCGGGCATGTTTATAAATCTCAACTTCAGAAGCTTTACATCTAAAACTATCTTCAAACTTAAGGAGTTGTGGCCAGGCTCATTACCCAACGCTAGATCCTTCCTCTTGATATTGATACATATTGATTTGAGAAATCCTTCCTGGATGCAGCTAACATATTCTGCCCCATCTAAACCTTTTGTACTAAGAAGATCTTAGTTTATATTGTGGAAGCTGAAGGCCCCCCCCATTAGCACAATCCTATAGTTTTTGTATGTTTCCTTAACCTGCCTGCATATCTGTTCTACCCATGTAGCCTCAGTAGACAAGCCCCCCATTATATCCTTTTTACCTCGAGTAGTAGTGCAACTCCTCCACTCCTTAAACCTCCCCCTCTACCTTTTCTAAAACATTAAAACCGCCAGACATTAAGCACCCATTACTGCCCCGCTCTCAACCGAGTCTCTGTAATGGTCACATCATCATAGTTCAATGTACTGATCACCATCTTTAGCCATAACTAAGTTCATCATCTTTACCATAAAACCCCTAGTATGAAAATACAAACATTTCAAACCATCGATCTGACTGTATTTATTACTGTTCTCCTACCAGTTTTTACTGGCAATGTCATCTGCCTTCCTCACCATCCCTCCATTTTCTGATCTAGTACTCTGGTTCCCATGCCCCCGCTGAATTAGTTTAAACTTTCCCAAGTAACGCTAGCAACCCAACTGACCAGAATACTCTTGTACAGGTCATTCCTGCCCCAGAGGTGAAAATCTCCTCTTTAGGATGGATCAGAAAAATGTACTTACTTTTCCTGTTAGAATGCCAGCACCAGCAGAGGTGTACAACAGGCCACAGGACCTTTTGCTGTGCTATAAGACTTTCTGCTGAATCCATTCAATGTTCGTCACACTGGCAGAATTTTATTCATAATAGGTTTGGCATGTTCTTTGTGTAAATTCCTAAGTTCTGTAAATTGCCAGGCTTCTTACTGCATACTAATGATCCTGGTCATTAATTGTATAAATATTGTTAATAGTCAGATCACAGGATTGTTCATACAGAGGTGCACATTAACCTTGAGATGAGTCCTGGAGGCAATGGATTCTATGCATGCGGAAGCACACCCGACATTTGGTGTGCACAGTTGGAAAATTGTTAATTTCTAAAGTGCTGGAGAGTTTCGCTATTCACAGTAATGAAGCCTTGTAAAATCAATCAAGGTGAGTGAGACACCATCCACAGTTCTTAAAGGTTGTCATTAATGTTTAATGGCTGTTCCTTTTCTAAAAATACTTGAGTTGTTTGCCCAGCCCTTCATGGGTAGCTTTCAGGCTGAAGTCAATTCAGAATCCATGGGAAACATTCCAAACATTTAAAAACAAGTTTTGAATGTTTTAAAAAAGGGTTCTAAGGTACAGACTTCTTAAAATTTGTGAAGTATGCAAATATTAACATGTCAGATAATCAAAGGTTTATTTTGTTTTATTAAATGCTACTCTTTGAAATTAATTTGATGTTGTTTTCTTATTGTATAATTTCAGTTAAATACTCATACACGGTATGTTACAGAGATAGAGTCCTAAAGTCATGGAACACTACAGCACAAAACCAGGCCACTTGGCCCATCTATTCTGTGCCAAACCATTAATCAGCTTAGTTCCATTGATCTGCACCGGGACCATAACTCTCCCATCCAAACTTCTCTTAAACATTAAAATTGAAAGTGCATCCACTACTTGTACTGGCAGCTTGTTCAACACTCTCACCACCCTCTGAGTGAAGACGTTTCCCTTCATATTCCCCTTAAACATATCACCTTTCACTCTTAACCCATGATCTGCAGATCTGGTCTCACCCAACCTCAGTTACAAAAAAACCTGTTTGATTTACTTCATCAGTACCTCTCATAATATTGCATACCTCGATCAAATCTCCCTCAGTCTTCTGCATTATCGGGAATAAAGCCCTCACCTATTCAATCTTTCCCTAGTATTTAATTATCTCTGTGCTCTTTCTATCTCACTTACATTTTTCCTGTAAGTAGGTGTCATCTGCAAATTCAATGATCCAGTTTACCAAATCATCATTGATGTAGATGACAAACAACATGGACCAAGCACCTATCTCTGCATCATACCACTAATCACACGCCTACAGTCTCAGAGCCAACCATGTACTACCACTCTCTGGCTTCTCCCACAAAGTCAATGTCTAATCCTATTTACTATCTCATCTTGAATGCCAAGCATCCAAACCTTCATGACTAACCTCCCTTGTGGGACCTTGTCAAAGGCCTTGTTAAAATCGATGTAGACAACATCCATTTCCTTGCCTTCATCAGCTTTCCTGGGGACTTCCTCGATAAACACTAAGACTGGTTAGACATGACTTACCATGCACAATGCACGCAGACTATCCCTAATCTGTCCAATTCTATCCAAATACTTATATAGATTGTCCCTTAGAATACCTTCCAATAACTTCCTCAACAACTGATGTTAGCTTCACCAGCCTATAAATGTACGGCTTTTTCCTGTGACTTGGATAGGTTGGGTGAGTGGGCAAATTCATGGCAGATGCAATTTAATGTGGATAAATGTGAAGTTATCCACTTTGGTGGCAAAAATAGGAAAACAGATTATTATCCGAATGGTGGCCAATTAGGAAAAGGGGAGGTGCAACGAGACCTGGGTGTCATTATACACCAGTCATCGAAAGTGGGCATGCACGTACAGCAGGCGGTGAAAAAGGCGAATGGTATGCTGGCATTTATAGCGAGAGGATTCGAGTACAGGAGCAGGGAGGTACTACTGCAGTTGTACAAGGCCTTGGTGAGACCACACCTGGAGTATTGTGTGCAGTTTTGGTCCCCTAATCTGAGGAAAGACATCTTTGCCATAGAGGGAGTACAAAGAAGGTTCACCAGATTGATTCCTGGGATGGCAGGACTTTCATATGAAGAAAGACTGGATGAACTGGGCTTGTACTCGTTGGAATTTAGAAGATTGAGGGGGGATCTGATTGAAACGTATAAGATCCTAAAGGGATTGGACAGGCTAGATGCAGGAAGATTGTTCCCGATGTTGGGGAAGTCCAGAACGAGGGGCCACAGTTTGAGGATAGAGGGGAAGCCTTTTAGGACCGAGATTAGGAAAAACTTCTTCACACAGAGAGTGGTGAATCTGCGGAATTCTCTGCCACAGGAAACAGTTGAGGCCAGTTCATTGGCTATATTTAAGAGGGAGTTAGATATGGCCCTTGTGGCTACGGGGGTCAGGGGGTATGGAGGGAAGGCTGGGGCGGGGTTCTGAGTTGGATGATAAGCCATGATCATAATAAATGGCGGTGCAGGCTCGAAGGGCCGAATGGCCTACTCCTGCACCTATTTTCTATGTTTCTATGTAACACAACAATGTTAGCCATCCTTCAATCCTCGGGCACCTCACCTTATCTAAGCATGTTTCAAATATCTCTGCCAGGGCCTCTGCAGTTTCTGCACTAACCTCCCACAGGGTCTGAGGGGACATGCTGTCAGACCATGGGACTTACCCACCCTAAATTCCCTCAAGGCAACAAGCACATCCTCATCTGTAATTTGTATAAGGTCTAGGATCTTACTGTTGCATTGCTCCACATCTATCAATTCTGTGTCGCCTCCTGAGCAAATAGAGACACAAAAAATCAATTTACAATCTCCCCCATCTCTTTCAGCCCAATGCATGGATTATCTCCTGATTTTCCATGGGACTGATTTTGACTCTTGCTATCCTTTTGCTTTTAATATATCTGTAAAAGGCCTTAGGATTCTCCTTCACCTTGTTTGCTAGAGCAACCTCATGCCTTCTTTCAGCCCTCCTAATTTCCTTCTTAAGTGTTCTCTTGCATTTCTTATACTCCTCAAGTACCTCATATGTTCCTACCTGCCTATATCTGCTATGTACCTCCTTTGTTTTCTTAACCAGGGTCTTAATATCTCACAAAAACCGAAGTTCCCCAAACCTGTTATCCTTGCTTTTTATTCTGACAGGAATGTACAAACTGTGTATGCTCACAATGTGACTTTTGGAGGCCTCCCATTTACCAAGTACATCTTTGCCAGAAAACAGCCTGTGCCAATCCTCACCTGTCTGATCCTTTCTGATATCACTAAAACTGGCCTTTCTCCAATTTCGAATCTCAACCCATGGACTGGACCAGACTTATCATTGAAATTAAGGCAAAATGCTCCTCTAAACAAAATTTTGTCACCTCCCCCATCTCATTCCCTAATATGAGATCTAGCATCACACTCTCTCAAGTTACACATTGCACACAGTACTCTAAATCTCAGACACAGATCTCAGCAGGTGTTTTGAAATGAATGCTAATTTCAGTAATTAAATGCACCTGCTCATGACTTTCACAGTCCAACAATGATACACTTGACAATGATGGCATGAACATCGACTTCTCTAATTTCCGCTAGGCCCCACCTCCCCCTCGTACCCCATCTGTTACTCATTTTTATGCACACATTCTTTCTCTCACTCTCCTTTTTCTCCCTCTGTCCCTCTGAATATACCCCTTGCCCATCCTCTGGGTCAACCCCCCCTCCTTGTCTTTCTTCCCGGACCTCCTGTCCCATGATCCTCTCGTATCCCCTTTTGCCTATCACCTGTCCAGCTCTTGGCTCTATCCCTCCCCCTCCTGTCTTCTCCTATCATTTTGGATCTCCCCCTCCCCCTCCCACTTTTAAATCTCTTACTAACTTCCTTCAGTTAGTCCTGACGAAGGGTCTCAGCCTGAAACGTCGACTGCATCTCTTCCTAGAGATGCTGCCTGGCCTGCTGCGTTCACCAGCAACTTTGATATGTGTTGCTTGAATTTCCAGCATCTGCAGAATTCCTGTTGTTAGAAGAAGTGGATGTCTCCCAGTCTCCCTATGTGGCCTTTTATATATTGTTGAGACCCGACGCAGACTGGGAGACCGCTTTGCTGAATATCTACGCTCTGTCCGCCAGAGAAAGCAGGATCTCCCAGTGGCCACACATTTTAATTCCACATCCCATTCCCATTCTGACATGTCTATCCACAGCCTCCTCTACTGTAAAGATGAAGCCACACTCAGGTTGGAGGAACAACACCTTATATTCTGTCTGGGTAGCCTCCAACCTGAAGGCATGAACATCGACTTCTCTAACTTCCGCTAAGGCCTGAAACGTCGACTGCATCTCTTCCTACAGATGCTGCCTGGCCTGCTGCGTTCACCAGCAACTTTGATGTATGTTGCTTGAATTTCCAGCATCTGCAGAATTCCTGTTGTTTATGATACACTTCTGTTGCTTTCATTAACTTAGCAGAGTTTTCAGATGTTGCTATGTCCTGTAAATTCAGCTGACAATTAAATGGTTTGATGATGAAGTCAAATTGCAGGTACAGATTTGTTCGTATGAACAAAAGTGTCATGAGTTTTTTAAGGATCGTATCCTTATTGTAGAGAGCATTAAAATGTTAAAGAAAATACAATTTAGTGAAATTTCATATTATTTTCAAACAGACGAATTTTAGATATATTACTACAGGTTTCACTTACAACACGCTGGAGGAATTCAGCAAGTCGGGCAGCATCCGTGGAAACGATCAGTCAACATTTCGGGCCGGAATCCTTCATCAGGACTGAAGAGGGAAGGGGCAGGGGCCCTATAAAGAAGGTGGGGGAGGGTGGGAAGGAGAAGGCTGGTAGGTTCCAGGTGAAAAACCAGTAAGGGGAAAGATAAAGGGGTGGGGAGGGGAAGCAGGGAGGGGATAGGCAGGAAAGGTGAAGAAGGAATAGGGGAAAGCACAATGGGTAGTAGAAGGAGGCGGAAACAGGCAGCTGGAGGAGGGGGCAGAGTGAAACCGGGATGGGGGAAGGGAGGGGGAGGGAATTACCGGAAGTTGGAGAATTCAATGTTCAATGTTGCTGGGAACTTTTCGACAGCTTCAGTATGAGCCGAACCACTCTCTCTGGTAAACATTAAACTATGAAGCTGCCCTCGCCTCAGAAACCAATCAAACCACCCACGACTACCTTTAAATTCTACTTTTGCAACACTTTCATCACCATCATTCAGTGCTTTCTGTTTCAGCTTATTAAAAAGACTGACTGATTTCTCTTTAAGTAGATTTAAAAGGGCAGACATCCTGCTTCGGGTTTGATTCGAAGAAGGAGTCTGAGAGTCTGAGTGGGAGTGCCGAGAAAGAGATTTTTGAAATTTTCATTATTTTTTTTCTCCAACGGCTTTCTGAGAGGCGGGACTGCGCAGGCGTGTGACGTCGGGCAGTGCAGCACGGCAGATTTAAAAGGAACAGAGCCTCATAGAGCGGGCAGCGTAGTTTGCGGGCTGCAGAGTGAGCCGGGAGCAGAGTGAAGACTTAAGGGCTTTGGCTCAACGGGCTTAGGCGGAAGCGGGCGAGGCGAGGAAGGTTTGACATTCATTTTCTGTTGCTATTTGAGGAGAGGGGCATTATGACTGTGAGGGCAGTTTGCTGTTCTCGGTGTCGGATGTGGGAGGCCCTGGAGTCTGCAAGCCTCCCGGACGTCTACATCTGTGCCAAGTGCATCGAGATGCAGCTCCTAAGGGACCGCGTTACGGAACTGGAGCTGCAGCTCGATGACCTTCGTCTGGTCAGGGAGAGTGAGGAGGTGATAGAGAGGAGTGGAAGGCAGGTGGTCACGCCGGGGCCACGGGAGGCAGACAAGTGGGTCACGGTTAGGAGGGGGAAGGGGAAAAGGCAGGTGATGGGGAGTACCCCGGTGGCTGTGCCCCTTAACAACAGGTACTCCTGTTTGAGTACTGTTGGAGGGGACAGCTTACCCGGGGGAAGCGACAGTGGCCCTGCCTCCGGCACAGAGTCTGGCCCTGTAGCTCAGAAGGGTAGGGCAAGGAAGAGGAGGGCAGTTGTGATAGGGGACTCGATAGTAAGGGGGTCAGATAGGCGATTCTGTGGATGCAGTCCAGAGACCCGGATGGTAGTTTGCCTCCCTGGTGCCAGGGTCTGGGATATTTCTGATCGTGTCCAAGATATCCTGAAGTGGGAGGGTGAGGAGCCAGAGGTCGTGGTACATATAGGTACCAATGACATAGGTAGGAAAAGGGATGAGGTCCTGAAAGAAGAATATAGGGAGCTAGGAAAGGAGTTGAGAAAAAGGACCGCAAAGGTAGTAATCTCGGGATTACTGCCTGTGCCACGCGACAGTGAGAGTAGGAATGCGATGAGGTGGAGGATAAATGCGTGGCTGAGGGATTGGAGCAGTGGGCAGGGATTCAAGTTTTTGGATCATTGGGACCTCTTTTGGTGCAGGCGTGACCTGTACAAAAAGGACGGGTTACACTTGAATCCTAGGGGGACCAATATCCTGGCAGGGAGATTAGCGGGGGCTACTGAGGTGACTTTAAACTAGAATGGTTGGGGGGTGGGAATCAAATTAAAGAGGCTAGGCGTGAGGAGGTTAGTTCACAACAGAGGGATGGGAACCAGTGCAGAGAGACAGAGGGGTGTAAAGTGAGGGTAGAAGCAAAAAGTACAAAGGAGAAAAGTAAAAGTGGCAGGCCGACAAATACAGGACAAGCATTAAAAAGGGCTAAGAGAGTTGTAAAAGAGCACCTGAAGGCTTTATGTGTCAATGCAAGGAGCATTCGTAATAAGGTGGATGAATTGAAAGTGCAGATTGTTATTAATGATTATAATATAGTTGGGATCACAGAGACATGGCTCCAGGGTGACCAGGGATGGGAGCTCAACATTCAGGGATATTCAATATTCAGGAGGGATAGACATGAAGGAAGGGGAGGTGGGGTGGCGTTGCTGGTTAAAAAAGAGATTAACGCAATAGAAAGGAAGGACATAAGCCGGGAAGATGTGTAATCGATATGGGTAGAGCTGCGTAACACTAAGGGGCAGAAGACGCTGGTGGGAGTTGTGTACAGGCCACCTAACAGTAGTAGTGAGGTCGGAGATGGTATTAAACAGGAAATTAGAAATGTGTGCAATAAAGGAACAGCAGTTATAATGGGTGACTTCAATCTACATGTAGACTGGGTGAACCAAATTGGTAAAGGTGCTGAGGAAGAGGATTTCTTGGAATGTATGCGGGATGGTTTTTTTTTTGAACCAACATGTCAAGGAACCAACTAGAGAGCAGGCTATTCTGGACTGGGTTTTGAGCAATGAGGAAGGGTTAATTAGCGATCTTGTCGTGAGAGGCCCCTTGGGTAAGAGTGACCATAATATGGTGGAATTCTTCATTAACATGGAGAGTGACAAAGTTAATTCAGAAACAAAGGTTCTGAACTTAAAGAGGGGTAACTTTGAAGGTATGAGACGTGAATTAGCTAAGATAGACTGGCAAATGACACTTAAAGGATTGACGGTGGATATGCAATGGCAAGCATTTAAAGGTTGCATGGATGAACTGCAACAATTGTTCATCCCAGTTTGGCAAAAGAATAAATCAAGGAAGGTAGTGCACCCGTGGCTGACAAGAGAAATTAGGGATAGTATCAATTCCAAAGAAGAAGCATACAAATTAGCCAGAGAAAGTGGCTCACCTGAGGACTGGGAGAAATTCAGAGTTCAGCAGAGGAGGACAAAGGGCTTAATTAGGAAGGGGAAAAAAGATTATGAGAGAAAACTGGCAGAGAACATAAAAATGGACTGTAAAAGCTTTTATAGATATGTAAAAAGGAAAAGACTGATAAAGACAAATGTAGGTCCCCTGCAGACAGAAGCAGGTGAATTGATTATGGGGAGCAAGGACATGGCAGACCAATTGAATAATTACTTTGGTTCTGTCTTCACTAAGGAGGACATAAATAATCTTCCAGAAATAGTAAGGGACAGAGGGTCCAGTGAGATGGAGGAACTGAGTGAAATACATGTTAGTAAAGAAGTGGTGTTAGGTAAATTGAAGGGATTGAAGGCAGATAAATCCCCAGGGCCAGATGGTCTGCATCCCAGAGTGCTTAAGGAAGTAGCCCAAGAAATAATGGATGCATTAGTGATAATTTTTCAAAACTCGTTAGATTCTGGACTAGTTCCTGAGGATTGGAGGGTGGCTAATGTAACCCCACTTTTTAAAAAAGGAGGGAGAGAGAAACCGGGGAATTATAGGCCGGTTAGCCTAACGTCGGTGGTGGGGAAACTGCTGGAGTCAGTTATCAAGGATGTGATAACAGCACATTTGGAAAGCGGTGAAATGATCGGACAAAGTCAGCATGGATTTGTGAAAGGAAAATCATGTCTGACGAATCTCATAGAATTTTTTGAGGATGTAACTAGTAGAGTGGATAGGGGAGAACCAGTGGATGTGGTATATTTGGATTTTCAAAAGGCTTTTGACAAGGTCCCACACAGGAGATTAGTGTGCAAACTTAAAGCACACGGTATTAGGGGTAAGGTATTGGTGTGGGTAGAGAATTGGTTAGCAGACAGGAAGCAAAGAGTGGGAATAAACGGGACCTTTTCAGAATGGCAGGCGGTGACTAGTGGGGTACCGCAAGGCTCAGTGCTGGGACCCCAGTTGTTTACAATATATATTAATGACTTGGATGAGGGAATTAAATGCAGCATCTCCAAGTTTGCGGATGACACGAAGCTGGGTGGCAATGTTAGCAGTGAGGAGGATGCTAAGAGGATGCAGGGTGACTTGGATAGGTTGGGTGAGTGGGCAAACTCATGGCAGATGCAATTTAATGTGGATAAATGTGAGGTTATCCACTTTGGTGGCAAAAATAGGAAAACAGATTATTATCTGAATGGTGGCCGATTAGGAAAAGGGGAGGTGCAAGGAGACCTGGGTGTCATTATACACCAGTCATTGAAAGTGGGCATGCACGTACAGCAGGCGGTGAAAAAGGCGAACGGTATGCTGGCATTTATAGCGAGAGGATTCGAGTACAGGAGCAGGGAGGTACTACTGCAGTTGTACAAGGCCTTGGTGAGACCACACCTGGAGTATTGTGTGCAGTTTTGGTCCCCTAATCTGAGGAAAGACATCTTTGCCATAGAGGGAGTACAAAGAAGGTTCACCAGATTGATTCCTGGGATGGCAGGTCTTTCATATGAAGAAAGACTGGATGAACTGGGCTTGTACTCGTTGGAATTTAGAAGATTGAGGGGGGATCTGATTGAAACGTATAAGATCCTAAAGGGATTGGACAGGCTAGATGCGGGAAGATTGTTCCCGATGTTGGGGAGGTCCAGAACGAGGGGTCACAGTTTGAGGATAGAGGGGAAGCCTTTTAGGACCGAGATGAGGAAAAATTTCTTCACACAGAGAGTGGTGAATCTGTGGAATTGTCTGCCACAGCAAACTGTTGAGGCCAGTTCATTGGCTATGTTTAAGAGGGAGTTAGATATGGCCCTTGTGGCTACAAGGGTCAGGGGGTATGGAGGGAAGGCTGGGTTCTGAGTTGGATGATCAGCCATGATCATAATAAATGGCGGTGCAGGCTCGAAGGGCCGAATGGCCTACTCCTGCACCTATTTTCTATGTTTCTATGTTTCTATGTATAAGAAGACTTAACGGGACACCACGCTTTGTACACCCATCAATCCACTCAAGCAATAGACTTTCCATTTTATCCATTATTGGATGCCAACTAAGAGAGACCACTTTGCTATGAGCAAAACCAACAGTAACATCGGCAGCTTTCAAAATTCTTTCTCTGCGTATAAGTAGTGCGAATGGTGGATGCAGGCAAGTTCAATGTGCGGACAATGCCCATACCATGATTAAAACGCTTAATTATGTCTAGTTTTATGCTAAGTGTAACACCCTTACGAGCTCTTTTAGGCTTTTCCGATACCTTAGAACTCATCTTGCTAACGGATGCACAAAATAAATTGAGATAAAGCATGTGTTTAAGCATTGGTGGCTAGAATACACTTCCGGGAGAGGAGCCTGGCTGTTCGGGTACGCGCTGCCTTTTTTTGTAACAGTGAAAACTCCTTCTGTTAGCAAAAACAGGTAACTAATGTAGGTCTTTCGTAACAGCGAGGTGTCGTAAAGCGAACGTTCGGAAAACAGAGCCACCTGTATCTGCTCCTCTATCACAGTACTATTTGCTGATTACAGAGAGCTAGTAAACTTTTTTTGCACCTTCTAGTTACTACTATTGTCTATTTTGTCTATGACTATTTTATACATATCTTATTTATGTGACCTGGTTCATGACTAATGTTGATTTTTGGCTAATCAACAATCAAAACATAACAGACAATGAAACATACATTATTAAAGCTAAAGGAAATGATTCCCAGATAGTTAAATAACGTGTTTTACTCATTTGCTATTTCAAAAATGCAGATTTGTTTTTTGCAACACGCATCAAAGTTGCTGGTGAACGCAGCAGGCCAGGCAGCATCTCTAGGAAGAGGTACAGTCGACGTTTCAGGCTGAGACCCTTCGTCATTTGTTTTTTGATCTTCTTTAGACCAAAGTCCCAGGGAAATGACCACAATAAATAAAAAGTTGGGCAATTCAAATTAAAATTCATATTGACAAATTTTAATGGTAATTTGGAGATTGTTGAATCAGTTTAGACCATAAGACCATGTGATATAGGAGCAGGATTAAGCCATTAGGCTCATCGAGTCTGCTCTACCACTACATCATGACTGATCCCTTCATGCCCTGGCCAATCAAAAATCTATCAAGAGGAGTAGTTTCAGGGAGTCTATGAGCATTGCTTGCTTACATTTCTTAACAACACAGGGAAGTACTTAAAATGAGAATATAACTTATATGTTGTCTATATCTTGGAGGCTCAGGAGAGAGTGCAACAGAAGTTCATTAAGATGTTTCCTAAAGTGAAAAAAAAATTGGACAAATTAGGATTATTTTCTCTCAAAGGTCCACGGCTATGGGCAAAATGATAGAATAAAATATGAGAGGCATAGATAGGGTAAGATAATTGGAATATTTTTCTCAGGATAGAAATGTCAATTACTATAAGGCCTAAGTTCAAGATGAGAGAGAGAAAGTTTTTTTAAAAGTGGCTGCAGAGAAAGAATACATATTGTTTGAAATTTTTCAGATCTCGAAGGTACCAGAATCTTGGAAAATAGTCCATGTGATTCCCTTGTCAACAAAGATTGAACATAGGGGACTATACAGTGGTAAGCAAAAGTTTGGGCACCCCTGGTCAAAATTTCTGTTACTGTGAATAGCTAAGCGAGTAAAAGATGACCTGTTTTTCAAAAGGCATAAAGATGAAGATGACACATTTCTTTAATATTTTAAACAAGATTGCTTTTTTATTTCCATCTTTTACTGTTTCAAAATAACGAAAAGGGAAGAGGACCCGAAGCAAAAGTTTGGGCACCCTGCATAACCAGTAACACCCCCTTTGACAAGTATCACAGCTTGTAAATGCTTTCTGTAGCCAGCTAAGAGTCTTTCAATTCTTGTTTGGGGGATTTTTGCCCATTCTTCCTTGCAAAAGGCTTCTAGTTCTGTGAGATTCTTGGGCTGTCCTGCATGCACTGCTCTTTTGAGGTCCATCCACAGATTTTCGATGATCTTTAGGTCAGGGGACTGTGAGGACCATGGCAAAACCTTCAGCTTGAGCCTCGAGGTAGTCCATTGTGGATTTTGAGGTGTGTTTAGGATCATTATCCTGTTGTAGAAACCATCCTCTTTTCATCTTCAGCTTTTTTTACAGATGGTGTGAAGTTTGCTTCCAGAATTTACTGGTATTTAATCGAATTCATTCTTCCCTCTACCAGTGAAATGTTCCCCGTGCCACTGGCTGCAACACAAGCCCAAAGCATGATCGATCCACCCCCGTGCTTAACAGTTGGAGAGGGGTTCTTTTCATGAAATTCTGCACCCATTTTTCTCCAATCATACCTTTGCTCATTGCGGCCAAAAAGTTCTAGTTTAACTCCATCAGTCCACAGGACTTGTTTCCAAAATGCATCAGGCTTGTTTAGATGTTCCTTTGCAAACTTCTGACACTGAATTTTGTGGTGAGTACGCAGGAAAGGTTTTCTTCTGATGGCTCCTCCATGAAGGTCATATTTGTGCACGTGTCTCTGCACAGTAGAACAGTGCACCACCACTCCAGAGTCTGCTAAATCTTCCTGAAGGTCTTTTGCAGTCAAACAGGTGTTTTGATTTGCCTTTCTAGCCATCCTACGAGCAGTTCTCTCGGAAAGTTTTCTTAGTCTTCCAGACCTCAACTTGACCTCCACCCTTCCTGTTAACTGCCATTTCTTAGTTACATTATGAACTGAGGAAATGGCTACCTGAAAATGCTTTGCTATCTTCTTATAGCCTTCTCCTGCTTTGTGGGCATCATTTATTTTAATTTTCAGAGTGCTAGGCAGTTGCTTAGAGAAGCCCATGGCTGCTGATTGTTGGGACAAGGTTTAAGGAGTCAGGGTATTTATAAAGCTTTGAAATTTGCATCACCTGGCCTTTCCTAACAATGACTGTGAACAAACCATACCCTTAACTAGCTAAATAAGGTCTGAGATCTTGGTAAAAGTTCTCTGACAGCCCAAATCTCTTGGGGTGCCCAAACTTTTGCATGGTGCTGATTTCCTTTTTTCCCCACTCTAAAATTGTACAAAGCAAAAATAATACACTATTCTTGCTTAACATGTTGAAAAGACTGTTTCATCTTTAACTTTATAACTTTTGGAGATCAATTCATCTTCTACTCACTTAACTATTCACAGTTAACTATTCAAACTTTTGCATGCCACTGTAGCTATTATATTTTAACAGCTGTAATTGGCAAGATGCTAGAATCAATAATCAAAGAGGGAATGGGTAATCATTTCAGAAAAATGGATGATAACAGTCGATATGCTTCGTTATCATGTTTAATAAAATTGAATTCTTGAAAGATGTAACATTGAGAATTTATAGTACAGATCCAGTAGTCGTATTTCTGTGTTAGATTTTCAAAAGGCATCTGACTAGGTATCAGATACGAGGCTAGTAGATGTTATTTTCCATGGTATCGGAAAACAGAATTAGAATAAATGAGTCTTTTTTCAGATGTAGGGAGGTAACGTGGAGTACGACAGAAATCAGTTGTTCCTGATCTACAATAACGACCTGGATGAAAGAAAATATGTCAGGCTTCAAATCTACCAATGGTATGTAAATAGCTAGAATGGCATATTGTGATAAGGATACCGTGATTCTGCAACAGGATGTAGATAGACTAAGCAAGTGGGCAAGTCTGACAAGTGAAGTTTAATGTGGGGAAGTGTGAGATCTTGCACTTTGGTAAGGGAAATAGAAGGGAGATGATTACCTAAGTAGAGAGTAACTGTTGGTGTGTGAAGTACATAGCGATCAAGGTGTTCCAGTGAATAAATCGCAAAATGCTAGCAAACAGGTCCAATTAATAAATGGCAACACACATAAAATACTGGAGGAACTCAGCAGGTCTGGCAGCATCTGTGGAAAAGAGTACAGTCAGTGTTTGAGGCCGAGACCCTTTTTGGCCTCCATTGCAAAGAGGTTGAAATTTAAAGACAGGGGCTTTGTTACAATTGTACAGGGTGATTGCTCAGCAGTTTTTGTCCTTTTACCTAAAATATAAATACTGTAACATCAAGGCAGTACAAAGAACATTAATTCACTTGATTTATTCCTGCAATGAGAGGGCTGTTCTACCAAAGCGACCAAACAGCTTGGACCTGCATTCTTTGCAGTTGAGAAGAAAGAGGGGTGATGTTGTTCAAACATGTGCGATGCTAAGGTGGCTTGACAATAGATGTTGCTATTTTCACCAGTGGAAGAGTCTCAAACATGGGGACGTAGCTTATTTACTGAAAGTGTTTCAAATGGAGGTGGACAATTGATAGTTTAAGGAATGGAGAGAATAAAGAAATGACAAAGGAGAGAAGCTGAGTCCAGCATAGATCACCCATGATCATGATCAATGAAGGCACAGGCTTAAAGGACCTGTTAGCCTACTTGTGCTCCTGATTTCTTGTGCTCTCAAACTCTAAAAAGCACTTTTTTTTACACAGGGATTGAGTGTAAGGTGCCTGGAAAGTGTTGTCAGGGGAAGGTAATAGGTACAGGCACCATATTGCAACATTGTAAAGGCATTTAGACAAATAAATGTGCAGGGATTAAAGGAACACAGGCCATATGCAGGCAGTTTAGACAGGCGCCATTTTCAGCATAGGCATATCCTCTACTGTACCTTCATAAATTATATATTCTGAATCAATAGCCTGATCTTTTATTGAATTATAGAGTGATAGAGTCAGCCCTTTGGCCCAACAAGTCCATACCAATCTTTCAGTCCATCAGCGCTACCAACACTTGCCTGAATTTGGACAGTATCCTTATGTCGTCCAGTTAAGTGCCTATTACAGCTGTGTCATTTGGAGACAATATATATTTATTGAGATACGGTGCTCGATTGGCCCTACTGGTCATTTGAGCTGCACAACCCGGCAACCCCCAACATAACCCTAGCCTTACCATGGGACAATTTACCCCAGAACTTAACCCTAGCCATATCATAGGACAATTTACAGCCCAACTGAAACCTAGCCTTGCCATGGGTCAATTTACCACCCATCTTAACTCTAGCTTTATCATGGGACAATTTACCACCCAAATTAAACCTAGCCTCATCATGGGACAATTTACCTCCCAACTAAACCCTAGCATTATCATGGGACAATTTACCCCCCAACTTAACCCTAGCCTTATCAAGAGACAATTTACACCCCAACTTAACCCAAGCCTTATCATAGGACAATTTACCCCTAACTTAACCCTAGACTCATCATGGGACAATTTAACTCACAACTTAACCGACCCTTATCATAGGACAATTTATCCCCCAACTTAATCCTAGCATTACCATGGAACAATTTACCTACTAACTTAACCCTAGCCTTATCATGGGACAATTTACCCCCCAACTTAACCCTAGCCTTATCATGGGACAATTTGCACCCCCAACTTAACCCTAGCCTTATCATAGGAATATTTACCCCCAACTTAAACCTAGCCCCATCATGCAACAATTTATCCAACTTAACCCTAGCCTGATCGTCGGACAATTTACCCAACTTAAACCTAGCTTTATCATGGGACAAATTACCCACTAACTTAACCCTTGCCACACCATGTGACAATTTACCCCCAACTTAACCCTAGTCTTATCATGGGACAGTTTAACCCCCAACGTAACTATAACCTTATCATGGGACAATTTACCAAACTTAATCCTAGCGTTATCTTGGGACAATTTACCCCCCAACTTAACCCTAGCCTTATCATGGGACAATTTACCACAACTTAACCCTAGCCTCATCGTTGGACATTTACCCCCCAACTTAACGCTAGACTTATCATGGGACAATTTAACCCCCAACTTAACCCTAGCCTTATCATGGGGCAACGTGCCCCACACTTATTCCTAGCCTTGTCATGGGACGATTTCCCAACTTAACCCTAGCCTTAACATAGGACAATTTACCCAACTTAACCCTAGCCTTATCATGCGACAACTTGCATCCCAACTTAACCCTAGCTTCATCATGGGACAAATTACCCCCCAGCTTAACCCTAGCCTTATCATGGGACAATTTACCAAACCTAACCCTAGCATTATCATGGGACAATTGACCCCCCAACTTAACCCTAGCCTTATCATGGGTTAATTTACCTACCAACTTAAACCAAGCCTTATCATAGGACAATTTAGCCCAAAACTTAACCCTAGCCTCATCATGGGAAAATTTACCCCACTTAACTTAGCCTCATCATTCTTTAATTTGACCCCCAACCTAACCCTAGCCTTATAATGGCATAATTTACACCCAGCTTAACCCTAGCCTTATCATGGGACAATTTACCCCCCAACTTAACCTTAGCCTTATCATGGAATACATTAACTACCAACTTAACCCTAGCCTTATCATGGTACAATTCACCCCACTTAACCCTAGCCATTTCATGGGACAACTTACCGCCCAACTTAACCCTAACTTATCATGGGATAATTTACCCACCTTATCCCTAGCATTATCATGGGAAAACTTACATCCTAACTTAACCCTAGACTTATCATGGGATAATTTAACTACCAACTTAACCCTAGCCTTATCATGGTACAATTTACCCCCGAACTTAACCCTAGCTTTAGCATGGGACAATTTACCCCACTTAACCCTAGCCTTATCATGGGACCATTTCCCCCCAACTTAACCCTAACCTTTTCATGGGACAACTTACAACCCAACTTAACACTAGCCTCATCATGGGACAATTCACCCCACTTAACCCTAGCATTTCATGGGACAACTTACCACCAAACTTAACCCTAGCCTTATCAGGGGACAATTTATCCCCCACTTAAACCTAGCCCTATCATGGGCCAATTAGCCCATGTTAAACCTAGCCTTATCATTGGACAATTTACGCAATTTAACTCTAGCTATATCATGGGATAATTTATGCAACTTAACCCTAGCCTTATTATGGGACAATTTACCCTCCAACTTAACCCTAGCCTCATCATGGGACAATTTACCACCCCACCTTAGCTTTATCATGGGACATTTTACCCAATTTAACCCTAGCCTCATCATGGGTCAATTTACCGGACTTAATACTGGCCTTAAAATGGGACAATTTATCGACCAACTTAGCCCTAGCCTTATCATAGTAAAATTTACCCCCCAAACTTAACCCTAGCCTTATCATGGGACAATTTACCCAACCTAACCCGAGCCTTATCATGGGACAATTTACTGACCAACTTAACTCTAGCCTTATCATGGGACTAGTTAACTCCAAACTTAACCCTAGCCTTATCATAGAACAATTTACCCCCCAACTTAACCCTAGCCTCATCGTTAGACACATTACCCAACTTAATCCTAGCCTTATCATGGGACAATTTACCTACCAACTTAACCCTAGCCTCATCATGGGACAATTTGCCACCCCAACTTAACCCTAGCCTCATCATAGACAATTTACTCCCAAACTTAACCCTAACCTTATCATGGGATAATTTACCCAACTTATCCCTAGCATTATCATGGGACAATTTACCGCCCAATTTAAACCTTGGCTTATCATGGGTTAATTTACCTACCAACTTAAAACAATTTTTATCACAGGACAATTTAGCCCAAAACTTAACCCTAACTCCATCATCAGAAAATTTACGCCACTTAACCCTAGCCTTATCATGGGACAATTGACCCCCAACTTATACCTTGCCTTATCATGGGACAAAACACCCTCCAACGTAACCCTAGCCTTATCATGGGATAATTTACCTGCCAACTTAATCCTAGCCTCATCATTGTTTAACTTAATCCCCAATTTAACCCTAGTCTTATCATGGGATTATTTACCCAACCTAACCCTAGCCTTATCATGGGACAACATATCCCCCCACTTAACCCTAGCTTTATCATGGGACAATTTACCCCCCAACTTATACCTAGCCTTATCATGCAAAAAAAATACACTCCAACTTAACCCTAGCCTTATGATGCGATAATTTACACCCCAGTTTAAGACTAGCCTCATCATGGTACAACTTACCCACCTACTTATCTCTAGCCTTATCATGGGACAATATATCCAATTAAACCCTACCCTCCGCAAGGGAAAATTTAACCTCCAACTTAACCATTGCCTTATCATAGCACAACTTACTCCCCCAACTTAACTCTAGCCTTATCATGGCATAATTTAGCCCAAAACTTAAACCTCATCTCATCATGGGACAATTTTCCCCACTTAACCCTAGCCTTTTCATGGGACAACTCACCACCCAACTTAACCCTAGCCTTATCAGGGGACAATTTACCCCCCACTTAAACCTAGCCTTATCATGGGACAATTTACTCAACTTAACCCCAGCATTGTCATGGGACAATTAACCCCCCAACTTAACCCTAGCTTTATCAACTGACAATGTACCCCCAACTTAACCCTAGCCTTATCATAGGACAACTTAACCCTAACTTATCATGGGATCATTTACCCAACTTATCCCTAGCATTATCATTGGACAATTTACACCCCTAATTAACCCGAGCCTTATCATGGGATAATTTAACTACCAACTTAATCCCAGCCTTATCATGGCACAATTTATCCCCCAATTTAACCCTTGCCTTATTGTGGGATTATTTACCTACCGACTTAAACCTAGCCTTATCATGGTACAATTCACCCCACTTAACCCTAGCCATTTCATGGGACAACTTACCGCCCAACTTAACCCTAGCCTCATCATGGGTCAATTTACCGAACTTAATGCTGGCCTTAAAATGGGACAATTTACCGACCAACTTAGCCCTAGCCTTATCACAGTAAAATTTACCCCCCAAACTTAACCCTAGCCTCATCATGGGACAATTTACCCAACTTAACCCTAGCCTCAACATGGGTCAATTTACCCAACCTAACCCGAGCCTTATCATGGGACAATTTACTGACCAACTTAACCCTAGCCTTATCATGGGACAAGTTAACCCCAAACTTAACCCTAGCCTTATCATAGTACAATTTACCCCCCAACTTAACCCTAGCCTCATCGTTAGACAAATTACCCAACTTAATCCTAGCCTTATCATGGGACAATTTACCTACCAACTTAACCCTAGCCTCATCATGGGACAATTTACCCCCAAACTTAACCCTAACCTTATCATGGGATAATTTACCCAACTTATCCCTAGCATTATCATTGGACAATTTACTGCCCAAATTAAACCTTGGCTTATCATGGGTTAATTTACCTACCAACTTAAAACAACTTTTATCACAGGACAATTTAGCCCAAAACTTAACCCTAACTCCATCATCAGAAAATTTACGCCACTTAACCCTAGCCTTATCAGGGGACAATTTACCCCCCACTGAAACCTAGCCTTATCATGGGACAATTTACCCATCTTAACCCTAGCCATACCATGGGATAATTTACACTATTTACCCTAGCCTTATCACGGGATAATTTACCCCTCAACTCAATCCTAGCCTCGTCATGGGACAATTTACCCCCCAACTTAACACTAGCCTTATCATAGGACAATCTACACCCCATCTTTACCCTAACCTTATCATGGGACAATTTACTCAACTTAACCCCAGCATTGTCATGGGACAACTAACCCCCCCTAACTTAACCCTAGCTTTATCAACTGACAATGTACCCCCAACTTAACCCTAGCCTTATCATAGGACAACTTAACCCTAACTTATCATGGGATCATTTACCCAACTTATCCCTAGCATTATCATTGGACAATTTACACCCCTAATTAACCCTAGCCTTATCATGGCACAATTTACCCCCCAACTTAACACTAGCATTAGCATGGGACAATTTACCCCCCAACATAACCCTTGCCTTATCATGGGATTATTTACCTACCGACTTAAACCTAGCCTTATCATAGGACTACTTAGCCCAAAATTTAAACCTAGCCTCATGATGGGACAATTTACTGAACTTAATGCTGGCCTTAAAATGGGACAATTTACCGACCAACTTAGCCCTAACCTTATCATAGTACAATTTACCCCCCAACTTAACCCTAGCCTCATTGTTAGACAAATTACCCAACTTAACCCTAGCCTTATCATGGGACAATTTACCACCCCAACTTAACCTTAGCCTCATCATAGGACAATGTACCCCCAAACTTAACCCTAACCTTATCATGGGATAATTTACCCAACTTAACCCTGGCTTTATCATGGGACAATTTACCCCCCAACTTAACCCTAACTTATCATGGGAAAATTTACCCAATTTATCCCTAGCATTATCATGGGAAGACTTACATCCCAACTTAACCCTAGACTTATCATGGGATAATTTAACTACCAACTTAACCCTAGTCTTATCATGGTACAATTTACCCCACTCAACCCTAGCCTTATCATCAGACAATTTATTCAACCTAACCCCAGCATTGTCATGGGACAATTAATCCCCCAACTTAACCCTTGCCTTACCTTGGGATAACCTACCTACCAACTTAACCCTAGACTTATCATGGGACATTTCACCCGCCAACTTAACCCTAGTCTTATCATGGCATAATGTACCCAAATTAAACCGACCCTTATCGTTGGACAAATTACCTAACTTAACCCAAACCACATCATGGGACAATTTACCCCCCAACTTAACCCTAGCCTCATCATGGGACAATTTACCCTCCAACTTAACCCTAGCCTTACAATGGGACAATCTACCGAACTTCATCCTAGCCTTATCATGGGAAAATTGACCCCCAACTTAGACCTTGCCTTATCATGGGACAAAAGACCCTCCAACTTTACCCTAGCCTGATCATTGTTTAATTTAATCCCCAATTTAACCCTAGTCTTATCATGGGATAATTTACCCAACCTAACCCTAGCTTTATCTTGGGACAATATATCCCCCAATTTAACCCTAGCTTTATCATAGGTCAAATTACCCCCCAACTTAACCCTAACTTATCCTGGGATAATTTACCCATTTTATCCCTAGCATTATCATTGGACAATTTACACCCCAACTTAACCCTAGCCTTATCATGTCACAATTTACCCCCAAACTTAACCCTAGCTTTAGCATGGGACAAGTTACCACCCAACTTAACTCTTGCCTTATCATGCGATAATTTACCTACCAACTTAAACCTAGCCTGATCATGGGACAATTTATCCCACTTAACCCTAGCCTTATCATGGGACAATTTACCCCCCAACTTAACCCTAGCCTTATCATGGGACAATTTGCACCCCCAACTTAACCCTAGCCTTATCATAGGAATATTTACCCCCAACTTAAACCTAGCCCCATCATGCAACAATTTATCCAACTTAACCCTAGCCTGATCGTCGGACAATTTACCCAACTTAAACCTAACTTTATCATGGGACAAATTACCCACTAACTTAACCCTTGCCACACCATGTGACAATTTACCCCCAACTTAACCCTAGTCTTATCATGGGACAGTTTAACCCCCAACGTAACTATAACCTTATCATGGGACAATTTACCAAACTTAATCCTAGCGTTATCTTGGGACAATTTACCCCCCAACTTAACCCTAGCCTTATCATGGGACAATTTACCACAACTTAACCCTAGCCTCATCGTTGGACATTTACCCCCCAACTTAACGCTAGACTTATCATGGGACAATTTAACCCCCAACTTAACCCTAGCCTTATCATGGGTCATTTTACCGAACTTAATGCTGGCCTTAAAATGGGACAATTTATTGACCAACTTTGCCCTAGCCCTATCATAGGACAATTTACCCCTCAACTTAACTCTAGCCTTATCATTGTTTAACTTAATCCCCAATTTAACCCTAGTCTTATCATGGGATAATTTACCCAACCTAACCCTAGCCTTACCATGGGACAACATATCCCCCCACTTAACCCTAGCTTTATCATGGGACAATTTACCCTCCACTTAAACCTAGCCCTATCATGGGACAATTTACCCCCCAACTTATATCTAGCCTTATCATGCAAAAAAATACACCCCAACTTAACCCTAGCCTTATGATGCGATAATTTACACCCAAGCTTAAGCCTAGCCTCATCATGGTACAACTTACCCACCTACTTATCTCTAGCCTTATCATGGGACAATATACCCAACTTAACTCTACCCTTCACAAGGGAAAATTTAACCCCCAACTTAACCCTTGCCTTATCATAGCACAACTTACCCTCCAACTTAACCCTAGCCTTATCATGGCATAATTTAGCCCAAAACTTAAACCTAGTCTCATCATGGGACAATTTTCCCCACTTAACCCTAGCCTTTTCATGGGACAACTCACCACCCAACTTAACCCTAGCCTTATCAGGGGACAATTTACCCCTCACTTAAAACTTGTCTTATCATGGGATAATTTACCCATCTTAACCCTAGCCATACCATGGGATAATTTACACTATTTACCCTAGCCTTATCACGGGATAATTTACCCCTCAACTCAATCCTAGCCTCGTCATGGGACAATTTACCCCCCAACTTAACCTTAGACTTATCATGGCATAATGTACCCAAATTAAACCTACCCTTATCATAGGACAAATTACCCAACTTAACCCTAACCACATCATGGGACAATTTACCCCCCAACTTAACCCTAGTCTAATCATGGGACAATTTACCCTCCAACTTAACCCTAGCCTTATAATGGGACAATTTACCAAACTTCATCCTAGCCTTATCACGCGAAAATTGACGCCCAAATTATACCTTGCCTTATCATGGGACAAAACACCCTCCAAATTAACCCTAGCCTTATCATGGGATTTCTTACCCCCCAACTTAACCCTAGCCTCAGCATTGTTTAATTTAATCCCCAACTTAACCCTAGCCTTATCATGGAACAATATACCCCGCAACTTAACCCTAGCTTTATCAACTGACAATGTACCCCCAATTTAACCCTAGCCTTATCATAGGACAACTTAACCCTAACTTATCATGGGATCATTTACCCAACTTATCCCTAGCATTATCATTGGTCAATTTACACCACTAATTAACCCGAGCCTTATCATGGGATAATTTAACTATCAACTTAATCCTAGCCTTATCATGGCACAATTTATCCCCGAACTTAACCCTAGCATTAGCATGGGACAATTTACCCCCCAACTTAACCCTTGCCTTATCATGGGATTACTTACCTACCAATTTAAACCTAGCCTTATCATAGGACAATTTAGCCCAAAATTTAAACCTAGCCTCATCATGGGACAATTCACCCCACTTAACCCAGCCTTTTTATGGGACAACTCACCACCCAACTTAACCCTAGCCTTATCAGGGGACAATTTACCCCCCACTTAAACCTAGCCTTATCATGGGAAAATTAGCCCATGTTAAACCTAGCCTTATCATGGGACAAGTTACCCTCCAACTTAACTCTACACTCATCATGGGACAATTTACCCCACACCTTAACCCTAGTCTGATCACAGGACAATTTAACCAACTTAACCCTAGCCTCATCATGGGACAATTTACTCCCCATCTTAAAACTGGCTTTATCATGGGACAATTTACCTAACTTAACCCTAGCCTCATCGTGGGTCAATTTACCCAACTTAACCCTAGCCTTGTCATGGGTCAATTTACCGAACTTAATGCTGGCCTTAAAATGGGACAGTTTACCGACCAGCTTAGCCCTAGCCTTATCATAGGCCAATATAACCCCAAACTTAGCCATACCCTTATCATAGGACAATCAACTCCCCAACTTAACCCTAGCCTTATCATGAGACAATTTACCCCCCAACTTAACCCTAGCCATAACATAGGACAATTTAACCCCAATTTAACCCGAATTTATCATGGGATAATTTAACCAATTTATCCCTAGCATTATCATTGGACAATTTACACCCCTAATTAACCCTAGCCTTATCATGGGATAATTTAACTACCAACCTAATCCTAGCCTTATCATGGCACAACTTACCCCCGAACTTAACCCTGGCTTTAGTGTGGGACAATTTACAACCCAACTTAACCCTAGCTTTATCATTGGACAATTTACCCCGCTACTTAACCTTAGCCTTATCAAGGGACAATTTACCCAACTTAACCCGAGCCTTATCACAGGACAATTTACCAACCAACTTACACCTAGCCTGAACATGCTACAATTTACCCAAGTTAACTCCAGCAATATCATGGGACAATTTACCCAACTTGAACCTAGCCTTATCATGGTATAATTTACCCAACTTAACACTAGCCTTATCATGGGACAATTTACAACCCAACTTAACCCTAGCTTTCTCATTGGACAATGTACCCCCCAACTTAACCCTAGACTTATCAAGGGACAATTTCCCCAAATTAATCCGAGCCTTATCACGGGACAATTTACCCAACTTAACACTAGCCTTATCATGGGACAATTTTCCCAACTTAACTCTAGCCTTATTATGGATAATTTACCCCCCAACATAACACTTGCCTTATCATGGGACAATTTACCCCAAAACATAACCCTAGCCTTATCATGGGACAATTTACCCCAAAACATAACCCTAGCCTTATCATGGGACAATTTACCCCCCTAACTTAACCCTAGCTTTATCATGGGACAATTTACCTAACTTCACCCCAGCATTATCATTGGACAATTTACCCCCCAACTTAACACTAGCCCTATCATAGGACAATTACCCCAAGTTAAACCTAGACTTAGCATGGAACAACATACCCAACGTAACCCTAGCCATATCATGGGATAATTTACACAAATTAAACCTAGCCTCAACATGGGTCAACTTACCCAACATAACCCTAGCCTTATCATAGGACAATTTGCCCTCCAACTTAACCCTAGCCTCATCATGGGTTAATTTACCCAACTAAACCTGAGCCTTATCATGGGACAATTTACCGACCAGCTTAAACCTAGCCTTATCATGGGATTAGTTAACCCCAAACTTAACCCTAGCCTTATCATAGGACAATTTGCCCTCCAACTTAACCCTAGCCTCACCATGGGACAATTTACCCAACTAAATCCGAGCCTTATCATGGGACAATTTACCGACTAACTTAACCCTTGTCTTATCATGGGACAAGTTAACCACAAACTTAACCCTAGCCTTATCATAGTACAATTTACCCCCAACGTAATCCTAGCCTCACTATTAGACAAATTACCCAACTTTACCCTAGCCTTATCATAGGAGAATTTACCCCCCAACTTAACCCTAGCCTTCACATGGGACAATTTACCCAACTTAACCCTAGACTTATCATGGGACAATTTACCAACCAACATATCCCTAGCCTTATCATGGCATAATTTACCCAGCTTAACTCTAGTCTTATCATGGAACAACTTAGTGAACTTAATCTTAGCCTTATCATAGGACAATTTACAAACCAAC
Organism: Mobula hypostoma; assembly: GCF_963921235.1. Taxonomy (NCBI): domain Eukaryota; kingdom Metazoa; phylum Chordata; class Chondrichthyes; order Myliobatiformes; family Myliobatidae; genus Mobula; species Mobula hypostoma. The sequence continues at coordinate 109,857,472 of NC_086099.1, read as the reverse complement.
TTCATCCTAGCATTAACATGGGACAGTCTACCCAACTAAACCCCAGCCTTATCATGGGACAATTTACCCAATTTAACCCAAGCCTTATCATGGGATAACTTACCCGACTTAACTCTAGCCTTATCATGGGACAATTTACTCCCCCAACATAACCCTAGCCTTATCATGGGACAATTTAGCCCCCAACATAACCCTAGCCTTACCATGGGACAATTTACCCCCCCAACTTAACCCTAGGTTTATCATGGAACAATTTACCCAACTTCACCCAGCCATATCTTTGGACAATTTACCCCCTAACTTAACATTGGCCCTATCATAGGACAATTACCCCAAGTTAAATCTAGCCTTATCATGGGACAATTTACCCCCTAACTTAACCCTAGCCTTTTCATTGGACAATCTACCCCAAAATTTATCCCTAACCTTATCATGGGTTGATTTACCTGCTACCTTAACACTAACCTTATCATGGGACAATTTACCCAAATTATCTCTGGCCTTATCATTGGACAATTTACCCACCAACTTATCCCTAGCCTTATCATGCGTCAATTTACTGAACTTGTTCCTAGGCAAAGCATAGGACAATTTACCTACCAACTTAACCCTAGCCTCATCAGTGAACAATTTATGCAATTTAACCCTAACCTTACAGTGGGTCAATTTACCCCCCAAATTAACCCTAACTGCATCATGGGACAATTTAACCCCCAGTTTAATCCTTTCCTGATCATTTTACAATTTGACCAACTTAACCCTAACCTTATCATGGGGCAATTTACCCTCCCAACTTAACCCTAGCCTCATCATGGGACAATTTACCCCCCATCATAAAACTAGCTTTATCATGGGACAATTTACCCCCCCCCCAACTTAACCCTAGCCTCATCATTGGACAATTCACCCCCCCAACTTAACCAAGCCTCATCATGGGACAATTTGCCCCCCATCTTAAAACTAGCTTTATCATGGGACAATTTACCTAACTTAACCCTAGCCTCATCGTGGGTCAATTTACCCAACTTAATCCTAGCCTTGTCATGGGACAATTTACTCCCCCATCTTAAAACTAGCTTTATCATGGGACAATTTACCTAACCTAACTCTAGCCTCATCATGGGTCAATTTACCCAACTTAACTCTAGCCTTGTCATGGGACAATTTACCCCATAACTTAACCCTAGCCTTCACAAGGGACAATTTACCCAACTTAACCCTAGATTATCATGGGACAATTTACACCCCAACATAACCTTGCCTTATCATGGGAGAATTTACCCGCCAACTTAACACTAGCCTTAACGTGGGACAATTTACCAACCAACATAACCCTAGCATTAACATGGGACAGTCTACCCAACTAAACACTAGCCTTATCCTGTGATAATTTACCCGACTTAACTCTAGCCTTATCATGGGACAATTTACACCCCCAACTTAACCCTAGCCTTATCATGGGACAATTTGCCCAACTTAACTCCAGCCTTATCATGGGACAATTTACCACCCAACTTAACCCTAGCCATACCATGGGACAATTTACCCAACTTAACCCTAGCCTTATCATGAAACAATTTACCCCCCAAATTAACCCTAGCCTTATCATAGGACAATTTACAAACCAACTTCACCCTAGCTTTAACATGGGACAGTCTATCCAACTAAACCCTAGCCTTATCCTGGGACAATTTAACCAACTTAACCCTAGCCTTGTCATGGGACAATTTACCCCCCAACTTATCCCTACCCTTATTGTGGGACAATTTTCCCCCCAACTTATCCCTAGCCTTATCACTGGACAATTTATCCAACTTAACCCCAGCATTATCATGGGACAACTTACCCCCAACTTAACCCTTGCCTTATTTTGGGATACTTTACCTACCAAATTAACCCTAGCCCTATCATTGGATACTTTTCCTGCCAGCATTACCCTAGCCTTATCATGGGACAATATACCCCCCATCTTAACCCTAGCATTATCATGGGGCAATTTACTTCCCAACTAAACCCTAGCCTTATCATGGGACAATTTACCTACCATCTGAAACGTAGCTTTATCATGGGACAATTTACGCAACTTAACCCTAGCACATCGTGGGTCAATTTACCCAACGTAACCCTAGCTTATCATGGGACAATTTACCGACCAGCTTAACCCTAACCTTATCAAAGCACAGCTGATCCCCCAACTTAACCCTAGCCTCATCATTGGACAATTTACCCCCCAACTTAACCCTAACATTAACATGGGACAATTTACCCAACTTAACACTACACTTATTATCAGACAATTTACCACCCCCTCCCCCAGCTTAACCCTAGCCTTATCATTGGACAACTTACTCACCAACTTAACCATAGCCTCATCATGGGACAAGTTACCCCACAACTTAATTCTAGCCTTATCATAGGACAATTTACCCCCCATCTTAACACTAACCTTGTCATTGGACAATTTACCCAACTTAACCCCAGCATTATCATTGGACAATTTACACCCAACTTAACCCTTGCCTTATCTTGGGATAATTTACCTACCAACTTAATCCTTGCCTTATCTTGGGATATTTTACCTACCAACTTAACCCTAGCCTTATTATGGCAGAATTTACCCAACTTAACCCTAGCCTTATCATCGGACAATTTACCCAAATTAGCCCAAGCCTTATCATTGGACAATTTACCCACAAACTTATCCCTAGACTTATCATGGGGCAATTTACCCCACTTAAACCTAGCCATATCATGGGACAATTTACCTACCAATTTAACCACAGCCTTATCATGGGGCAATTTAACACCCCCCCCAACTTAACCCTAGCCTCATCAAGGGACTATTTACCCAAGTTAACACTAGACTTATCATGGGACAATTTACCCAACTTAACTCAGGCCTTATCATGGGACAATTTACCTCCAAACTTATCCCTAGCCTTATCATGGGACAAATTACCTCCACCTTACCTCTAAACTTATCATGGGTCAATTTACCCAACTTAACCTAGCATTATCATGGGACAATTTACCCAAATTAACCCTAGCCTTATCATTGGACAATTTGCCAACCAACTTATCCCTAGCCTTATCATTGAACAATTTACCCAACTTAACCCTAACCTTACCATGGGACAATTTAGCCCCCAACTTAACCCTAGTCTTAACATGGGACAATTTACCTATCAACTTAACCCTAGCCTCATCATGGGACAAGATACCCCACAACTTCACTCTAGCCTTATCATAGGACAATTTACCCCCCACCTTAACACTAACCTTGTCATTGGACAATTTACCCAACTTAACCCAAGCCTTATCATTGGACAATTTACACCCAACTTAACCCTTGCCTTATCTTGGGATAATTTACCTACCAACTTAATCCTTGCCTTATCTTGGGATAATTTACCTACCAACTTAACCCTAGCCTTATTATGGGAGAATTTACCCAACTTTTTTTAAATATAATTTTTATTAAATTTTCAAAAAGAATACATGAAAAGATAAAATCTACCCACCCCCCCTCCCCTTAACCCTCCCCCCCCCCCATATATATAGTCCTACCTAAAAGAAAGAAAGAGAAAAAAAAAGAAGAGCCGCCTGGGTATTGGAAGGTTTCCACATGCTCCATGGGATTCAAAATAAATTTGGTATAATTATTCGTTATTTTCCCCAAGTAACCAAATTCTTTGTCGGAGCACTTAAATATGACATCCTATCTTTTGTAAATAAGGGCGCCAAATATTCAAGAATGTTAGATAATTATCTCTTAAATTATAAGTAATTTTTTCAAGTGGAATAGAACTAGCCATTTCATTATTCCAACGATCCATACTTAAATACGAATCAGATTTCCAAGTAACTGCTATAGTCTTCTTAGCTACTGCCAATGCAATTTTTATAAATTCTTTCTGATATTTATTCAATTTAAGTTTCGGTTTTATCGCTTCAATATCACCTAATAGAAATAATACAGGGTTATGTGGAAGTTGAATTCCAGTAATTTGTTCCAATAAGACTCTTAAATTTATCCAAAAGGGTTGAATTTTAAAACAAGACCAAGTAGAATGTAAAAAAGTACCAATTTCTTGATTACACCAAAAACATTTATCAGATAGATTTGAATTTAATCTATTTATTTTTTGTGGTGTAATATATAATTGGTGTAAAAAATTATATTGTACTAATCTAAGTCGAACATTTATTGTATTTGTCATACTGTCCAGACAAAGTCTTGACCTATTTATTTCATCAATATTAATATTCAGATCTGTTTCCCATTTTTGCTTTGACTTATGGGTTCCTTGTTTAATTGTCTGTTCTTGAATCAAATTATACATACAAGAAATAAATTTTTTAATTTTCCCTTTTTGAATTAAAATTTCAATTTCATTAGCTTTTGGCAAAAACATTGTTTGACCCAGCTTACCTATTAAGTAAGCCCTTAACTGAAAGTAGCAAAAGAAAGTATTATTAGATATTTTACATTTATCCTTTAATTGTTCAAATGACATCAATATACCTCGCTCAAAACAATCTATAAATTTAATCCCTTTTTGGTACCAATTATATAAAAGTTGATTGTCCATTGTAAAAGGAATAAGTCTGTTTTGAAACAAAGGTCTCCTTGCTAATAGAGATTTCTGTGTTTCCTTATCAACATTTACCTTATTCCATAGATCAATCAAGTGTGTTAATATAGGAGATTCTTTCTTTTCCCGTATCCATTTAGATTCCCATTTATATATAAAATCTTCAGGTTTATTTTCTCCTATCTTGTCTAGTTCTATTTTAATCCATGCTGGTTTTTGATCATCGAAAAAAGATGCAATAAATCTAAGTTGATTTGCTTTATAGTAATTTTTAAAGTTTGGAAGTTGTAACCCTCCTAACCTAAATTTACATGTCAGTTTTTCCAATGATATTCTTGACATTTTACCTTTCCAAAGAAATTTTCTCAGATTTATTTAACTCTTGAAAAAATTTCTGTGGCAATTGTATTGGTAATGTTTGAAACAAATACTGTAATCTCGGAAATATATTCATTTTTACAACATTGACTCTACCTACTAATGTTATTGGTAGTATCATCCATTTGTCAAGATCTTCTTGAATTTTTTTCAATAGTGGTAAATAATTAAATTTATATAAATTCTTTACATCACTATCAAGTCTTATACCTAAATACTTTATACCATTTACCAGCCATCTAAATTGGGTTACTAATCGACATTGACTATAGTCTCCTTTAGTAATAGATAAAATTTCACTTTTATCCCAATTTATTTTATAACCTGATACCTTCCCATATTCATCCAATCTAGAAGATAATTTACGTAACGAATGTTGTGGGTTTGTTAAATAGATCAAAACATCATCGGCAAAAAGATTAATTTTATATTCCTCTTGGTTAACTCTAAAACCCATAATATCTGGATCCAATCTAATTAGTTCTGCTAATGGCTCTATCGCCAATACAAATAGAGCAGGTGATAGTGGACAACCTTGTCTAGTTGACCTTTTTAGCTGAAATGGTGTTGAAATTTGAGAGTTTGTCACTACTTTAGCTTTAGGGTTAGAATTTAAAGATTTAATCCAATTTATAAAAGATGTTCCTAACCCATATTTTTCTAATACTTTAAATAAAAAATCCCATTCTAATCTATCAAATGCTTTTTCTGCATCCAAAGCTACTACTATACTCTTCTCATCCCTTTTTTGTGCCAAATGAATTATACTGAGTAGCCGAGTTACATTATCTGCCAGTTGTCTATTTTTAATAAATCCTGTTTGATCCATATGTATTAATTTTGGTAAATATTTAGATAATCTATTCGATAAAATTTTTGCTATTATTTTATAATCCATATTCAATAAAGAAATAGGCCTGTATGATATTGGTTTCATAGGATCTCTGTCCTTTTTTGGCAATACTTTTACAATCGCTGTTGAAAAAGATTCTGGAAGTTTATGTATTTTTTCTGCTTGACGTATTAGTTCCATAAAAAGAGGAAATAATAAATCTTTAAATTTTTTATAAAATTCAGGTGGAAAACCATCTTCTCCTGGAGTGATTTGAAGTGATCCTAAAGCTTCTTCAACTTCAACTTCTTTTAATGTAAAAGGCATATCTAATCCCCTCTGTTCTTCCAAATTCAATTTTGGAAGAGAAACTTGTGATAAAAACCTTTCTATCTCATTAACATCGTTTTCGGATTCTGATTGATATAATTCAGAATAAAAATTTTTAAAGGTTTCATTTATTTCAAGAGGTTTATAAGATATTTTATTTGCCCTTGTTCTAATTGCATTTATTGTTTTGGAAGCTTGTTCTGTTTTCAACTGCCAGGCAAGAATTTTATGTGCTCTCTCACCTAACTCATAATACCTTTGTTTAGATCTTATAATTGCTTTTTCCGTTCTATATGTCTGAAGTGTATTATATTGTAACTTCTTATTGACAAGTTGTCTTCGTTTTTCTTCTGACATATATCTTTGTGATTCTTTTTCTATTCTTGTAATCTCTTTTTCCAATAGATCTAGTTCTGCCATATATTCTTTCTTAATTTTAGACATATAACTTATTATCTGTCCCCTAAGATATGCTTTCATCGCATCCCATAATATAAATTTATCCTCCACTGAATGAAAACTTGTATCCAAAAAAAATTGAATCTGCTTTTTCATAAAATCACAGAAATCTTGACGTTTTAATAATATTGAATTAAATCTCCATCTATAAGCCACTTCTTCCTTATCAACCATTATTATTGTCATTAATAAAGGGGAATGATCTGATAATATTCTTGCTTTATATTCCATATTTTTCACTCTGTGTTGAATATGCATTGATAATAGAAAAAAATCTATCCTTGAATAAGTTTTATGTCTATGGGAATAGAACGAATAGTCTCTTTCTTTAGGATTGATTCTTCTCCGTATATCAATCAAATTTAAATCTTTCATCAATGATAAAGTTAGATTTACTACCTTCGATTTTATAACAGCCTTGGTTGATCTATCTAAGACTGGGTCTAAACAAAAATTGAAGTCTCCTCCAATTAATATTTTTTCATGTACATCCGCCAAATTCAAAAAAGTTTCTTGTATGAATTTTGCATCATTTTCATTTGGTGCATAAATATTCATAAAAGTCCATAGTTCGGAAAAAAGTTGACAATGTATAATCACATATCTCCCCGCAGAATCAG